>NW_014569702.1:201036-371157 GCF_001313835.1 Polistes canadensis | reverse complement strand
TTATTAATTAATTGTAAATGATCAAAATGAAATGATTTATTGAATTAATTCTTTAATCACGCGTTGCAATTGTTGTTTCAATTTTATTCATTTAAATTCATTTTATATTTCTTATGGTATATTAAATTCACATAAATAATTCAAGAAACATTCTGGTTGTCTTCGTAGATGTATCTTGTCCGAAACGAGCATAAGCGACCGTGAGTAAAACCTTTGGTTCCAAAAAATGGAATAAAGAATGAAATGAATTGTGTAGGCAATTTGTATGAGCCGCGAAGAATAAGTTGTCGCGACGCTAGCGCACCTATGTCCAGTAATACACATTATTGGAGTACATATAGAAAATTTGGCTTTTTTATTTGCTTTTATTTGCATTAATATAAATGAACAAAAAAATATTTGATTGCCATTGAAGAATATTTAGTGGATAAATAATATTTTAAATCTCCGTGAAAGATGGATTTGTTAGGATCTATTCTGAATTCTATGGAAAAACCACCCACAACGAGCAACAGGCAAAAGGCATTAATAAAAAGTCAGTTGAAATTTAACCTTACTGTGTGCATTCACGTTGTGATTAAGTGATTAACCATTAAGGATTTAACCGTTTCATATTACGCAGAACAACAAGAGGAGTATCAAAAGCATCAAAAAGCAGAATCCGAAAGGCTGAAGAGTTTTCGAAAAAAGGTACAAACGTTGTAAGAAAAACTGTATGTTGTCGTTAATTGACTATTTCTCTGAATTGAAATGATTTTTTGATTGAAATCATAGGTGGAAGAAAAAATAAACAAGTTTCTTCAAGATGATACTGCCAAGGAATACAAATTTCTTCCCATGGATCAGATTCACAGAAGTATAATGTATATAAAGAAATAACTTTTAGACTATGATATTGTTAATGTATTTTGAATATTTTTATTGTTAATGCATTTTGACATGTATCTCTATTAGACACGACGTTGCTGAAGTCGCTAATGTTTGGGCATATTCATTCGGGGAAGAAGGCATTGATCGTTACATTATGATTTTCAAAAGGGAACATGCTCCTTCCGAGGATCAATTGAATACCCTCCGAAAGGGGGAAGAGTGGAACGAGGAAGTAGCAAAAAGAATACAGGAAGAAAGAGAAAAGCAAGTAAAAGAGGAAGAAGAGTCATTAAACTCGAAGAAACAAAAAGATAATTTTGTTCCAAATAGTTACTATAAAGACAAATATCAGCATATAATTGGAAAAGAGGCAGCTTTAGAGGCTGCTAGAAAAACGGAAGCTAATAGTAACTATGGTTGTGGTAAGTAGCATCATTGGGTATCGAAACGCCCATAACTTAAATAATATGTGTCATATTGTACGTTAATGTATATTTTGTAGTACCTAGCGAGAATAAAAAAGATCAACGAAGTATAGAACAAACGTTAGCAGACATACGTGCAAAGAGAAGAAAATTAGATACAAATAATATCCCAACTGACGGTAAAAAGTGAAGAAACGTGATGTAGTCTATAATTATATTGTTTCAATTTACATAAATTTAGTTATGTTTTTATTCCTTTTGTATATATCTGATTGCCTGGTTGTCACAAAGATCATAATTTGTGTCTCCCGTATATATTAAACGTTTATCGGATTATTGTTCTGACAAATCACGCAAACTAATTTTCTTTTTTATACGTATTATAAGTATAGAGGCTTAATAATTTTAATGCAAGATTTTCCATGAATATATATATTATAATAGGCAGTGCTACGTGTTTGAATATATTAAATTTTTAAAGTTAACATATATAATTTATATCTATATATAGATATTATTTATATACAGTATATTTATATTCATTATACAATATATCTTTCAGTTGTATGAAAATATTTTTTGCACAGCGTTAATATTGTTTTCAATGACGCATCATTTAAATATATTCAGTGGATGAGTATTTAGATACAGAAGTCCTAGGTGCGGCTTTAGGTTTCACTGGAGAAATTGCTTCGAACACAATTTGTTCCTTTAGTACTGAAAGTCTAGTAAACTTCTGATTTGTTGCACTTTCGTATAACTCCAGAATTCTATTAACAATTATATCTCTAATATAAGCCGCGTTATCTTGTATAATTTGTCTCTGAAATATAGAATAAAGAAATAAAATTAATGTTAAATGATTTATATATACGCATAGATTTTATAATCGTTACATTACCTCTTGTTTTAATTTTGGATTTTTAAGAGACCTCGTTAGATGTTCTACTTCTTTTTCTATCAATGATAAAAGAGCAGTATCGATTGTCTGCATAAGTTCTGGAGTAGCAATGCTAAGACAATTCTCGATAAAATTAATGCACAATTTGGAAAATTCTAGCGTATTACTGGTTAATGCGATCCAAAAATCGTTCGTTTTATAAGCTTGTGGTACACCGATACTAAGATTATCCAATTCCAATAATAAATTTCGAAGATTTTGACTATTTTGCAAATTAGTCGGGCTCCACGTATCCTTTACAGCATGGGCCTCGAACGTATCGATGTAATTTTTGCTAGTAACTTGTATAACTTTAGATAAAGGGAACCTAAGCTGGCCATCTAGTTGATAACGAAAATCCATGCCTAGTTGCGTTAGCTATAGAATTATAAAAGATATTAAGACTAATGAATTATAAGTAATCACTCCACTTGACGATAATCTGCAAATCCTTTATCATAAAAAAAATAATACAATTTGTATTTACCTGGTCACAGTGACTTCTAACAGCAACGATACATTCCGTTAAAACGCTTAATGATACTTGTGGGACGAATAGCAGACTAGTCAAATGCGACATCAAGTATTTGATTTCTTGACTACACCATACCACTAAGCCTAGACGAGTAAATTAAAATCAATTGACAATAATATTACATAAGAATTATATAAATGATCGTTAAGAATATAACATTTATGACTTACCCGAGGTACAATTTGTAGACTGTGGAAAAAGCTTTAAAAATTCTTTAGCCATTTCTGCTATATTACTGAAAGCAATTGCACTAATTTGTCGTATATAAGGCACAATGGCACCTTCTCTCTTTACTTTTTTAATCCTTGCTTCCAGCATAGTACTACATAATCTTAGATACAACTTACATCCTTGAGCACTGCGATTTAATTGTATTAAAAGTCTGACTATGCGCCGTGCACTTCGTAAACCACCACCTTGTAGCGATTTCGACTTTGAACTCAATTCAAGTTCTTTGATTAAAACATCGATGAGAGCGCGTCCTCTCTCATTAACTTTTGTTTTAATTTCCAATAAAAGAGGTGTCATTGTCGCATCTTTTAAATATGTCCTACCTCTTTCTAAAAGACTATAAGCATCTTCAAAGTGACGTTGTGCTATACAAGAATCTAAATCCTCAGCTACTTCTAACATCCATTCGGGTGGAGGCTCGTGATATTCCAACTCCTCTTCATCGTCTATACCTACAAAAAGAGGAGAACACGTATGATCGTATATCTAATATAAGTAAACAGAATAGATACGCACACAGACACATTTCTCACTTTTATATATATTATGTGTGAAACATTATATAAATCATAATAAAAACTAACCTAATGTATTTGATTCCAAAGACATAGAGCGCGATGGTATAGCTTGTTTTTCCTTAGAATTTGTATTCTTATCTGCATCGTTACTACCATTTTCTTGGGCCAACTTGGCTCTTTTTGCTTGTTCACATTTGTCCAACCATTCTTTCTGCAATAAATAATCTCCTGTAAATCCTTCAGTATATATATATATTTAATAAGTACGATTCTCGTATTACACACTAACTTTACTTGTGGCAGTTGCACACTGAAATACCCTAGTATCTGGAAAGGCAAGTAGTTTAAATGCCAATTGAACTGTACCCAGATCTCTAATATTGACAACAGCTAAACTTTGTAAATTATACACAACTTGCATCTTGTATCTTGGTGGGCCCCTTTTGCCACCATTAGCTAACCAAGAAGCTATCATTAATACATCGTTGAATAAATAAGCATGAATTCTTTTCAATGGCATCCCATCTACTGGATCTAATTCTAGAAGAGAACCTTCGTGCAAACAAACACGACCAGCAATTTCTGCTAAATTCTGTAACGAACAAAATAATTACAAAATACTCATATAGATTTATTCATATTTTTAATGAAATTAATTTTAAACTAACCATTGCACCTTCTACATTTTCAAGCAGTTGAATCAGTTTTTGCTTTTGCTCCTGCTCTTTGGTAATATTATCGTTGTTATTGTCTTGTTGGGTTTCTGATAGATCTTCGAATATAAGGCCAGTAGTTCTCGTAGAGCCAAGTATGCTTAATAAAGAACGTTGCTCGCTTAACAATTGCGACAACTGATACATTTCACTTTCTAAATGAGAAATTTCTTTTGCTGTTTCTATAAATTGCATATAATTTTGATAGACATTGCGCTTCAGCAAAGCAGAAGTATTATTGGCAAGTTCTTGAATTTTTGCACGTTGTTGTCTAAGTTCATCTGCGCCAATACACTGTGCGCTGAGATCTTTAACAACTGAAAAAATATTATTACTGTATGTTAAACATGCATCATTATTAAATACACTGTAATATAATTACAAATAAAAGAAACTATTATTTTTTATACAATCGCAGGATGTATCCTTCAATAAGAGATAATATGAATTAATGACATTATAAATAAAACATAATTAATATAAAAAAAAAAAAAGATAGATATAAAAGTAAAATAAAAATATAGTTATGGAAAATAGATCCCTTACATTTTTCCGCATTGAAATCTTCTACTGCAAAAGTTTTAGCTAAATTTTCTGCCATCATATTCTCCACCTTATTAGTTTATCTTCTTGTAGCTGTTAATAATTTTATTAATTATACTATTGTGTTTTGATGTACTATAGATAAAAAGAATTTATTTTATTTGAAAGATACAAATTCATGTTCACCACTGAAACATTCACTCACACTTTCTCTCTCTCTTTCTCTCTTTCTCTCTCTTTCTCTCTTTCTCTATCTATCTATCTATCTATCCATCAATCTATCTATGTATGTATGTATCTCTCTTTTTCTCTTTCTCCTTTTTTACGATGTCGATACTCGTTAATAGTATGTACAATTTTTTAACCTATCAAATTTGGTTGTGTTCAATATCTGACATTTTTGATACTGAAGCATGCATATAATTGCGCATGCGCGCGTTACGAACTTGTGCAAATATATAAATGTATGTACATTAATGTCAGTAATTTAACTAAAAAAAAATAATTTTAATAATTATTAAACAATTAGAATTTAGTTAATTTTGAATATATGAAAACATATTGAAATATATGTCTAGTAAGAATTGCACACGCAGCGAAAGATATTAGCTAGCCTAAGTTAACGACTACGACGTTTCTGTAACATAGCAAAGATGGCGTTTATGATGTTTATGATGGAAAATGACAGCCGAGAAAATTGAATTCATTATAATAAAAAATATATTATTTTTTCTTGTCTCTCTTCTTTCTTTCTTCCCCTCATTTATCTCTTACTCTCTCTCTCTCTCCCCCCCCCTCCTTCTCTTTCTCTCTTTCACTGTAACTGAAAACATTCTTGTACAAGGACCAGTTGCATGTTGCAAATTGAATATGATGGAAAAGCTAACAATTTGAAGAACGGTATGCGCGCTATCATCGTATGACATTC
The DNA here is from genome assembly GCF_001313835.1 of Polistes canadensis. Classification (NCBI taxonomy): domain Eukaryota; kingdom Metazoa; phylum Arthropoda; class Insecta; order Hymenoptera; family Vespidae; genus Polistes; species Polistes canadensis. The sequence continues at coordinate 365,454 of NW_014569702.1, read as the reverse complement.
AAAGGAAAAAAAAGATAATGTGTATGCAAAGTTTAAGGGGAAAAACATTTTTTAAATCCTTGATTTTGATATACGTTAATAACAATAAATTCTTCGAATCGTTCATTCTAATATAGAAATATGTATGAAACGTATGTCATGTATGATTTTTCAACGACAATATGCATGCATCTATCAAGGCGAATAAACTGAAATACATTGAGAGAGCATAAATATTATAGTAATGAATAATTTTTAATAACGATGAAGAGTATTTACATATTTACAAGAGCACATGAAGACTTAGAAAGTAAAACATATATATCTATATAGGGATATTAACGAACTGCTTCGTACGAGAGAAGCAGAGGAGAGTTTGTACGATATGCAATATCATACATCGAATCTATTATTAAAGACCTTTTCGTTCGTCTTAAAGAAGAATTTGACTTTTTTAGTCCTTAGAAAGATAATATAAAAAAAAACATTACATAAGAAAACGGCACCGTAACAGCGGAATCGACCTACGAAATTTCGCTTCTATATTATTTTAACAAACAATACAACATCACATATAAATATCATATTTCTGCTATCTCTCATTACTTACTCACTAACATATTATGTAAGTAACATTTGTTGTGTCGCTATTACCAAATGCAAAATGATAAATCATGATGCGCATAGAAAAAGTCATATAAGATGTTAAACGATAGAGTACGATCGACACGTAGTACAATATTATAAGTTATTATGTTATATACGCGTTTTTCAAATGAATCCTTAAGACGAATTTCAATAGATCGTCTATCTTAGAATTAATTTGTATTTCTATGTGTTTCTTCTTATCCGAGATGAATGATAAAACGATTTCGATATAATAATACATCTCATGTGGTTACTTAACAACTGCTTTTTTTCGATTATTTAAGATTTGCATAAAGGAATTAGAATCGATACGGTATTTGTATAGAGGAAAACCAAGAACTGACACGAAAAGAAAATAATTACAGGTTACAGGTACGCACACAAATAAGTACCTATAATTTCGATGATTTAGTTTGGACCATCGTTTAACAGCGGTACGAAAAGAGGAATTATTTTTTCTTTAGATATGTCGAAGGAGAATATATGGATTTCGATCGCTCTTTTTTTTTCCTTTTTTTTTTTTTTTTTTTTTTTATCATTTTTCACGCGTGCATGTTAATACATTTAGAGCCTAAAACGTATAGGTACGTAAGTAAGTATATTATTATACTTACTTCCACTTATCGCAATGAAGCGCGCACGGAGCCAAAGTTAAGTATTTGCTCACGCGATTAAGTATATATATATTGTAATGATACTAATAGATATAATGGTATGTGTGGGATTAAAGATTGAATACGATAAATACAATGGAATGACAAATGTATCTCGGCGCAGTGTCGTTTATATTACTATAATATAATATTTTCCGACTTGACGCGCCTCGATGGCCAGGATCTCTGGGGGTTGACGGTGAATTTTGTTATTATCGCATAAAAACGATTCCTATGTTAAAGATGAGGAGGATTTTCCATTTCAGCAAAACTTTGGCTGAACATCCTAAAATATATATCGAGCTTATAATGTTTCCTTTAATCATCGATAATAGGAGGCGCTAGATTGTTCTTACCACTGATCAAATCGTTGCGAATATGACTTTGTGCTCTGGTTTCGCGGCTCTCCATTACAGGAGCTTTCAAAATTCGTTCGTCTCCTTCGACGCTTTCCTCGTTGCTTTGAAGATAAACAGCGGCTATCGTAGCCAAGCATTTAAGCTTCATGTCGCCTCTTTTAAAGTGTTTGCTGGCAACTCGAAATTCCAAACCTAAAACAGCTGTTTCCAATCCTCTCACGTCGATAGCTGTAATATGCGGACCTTTCAAGTAGAGCGCGTCGGCCTGTCAATGCGATCGTATTCGTTATTCGATAGTAGTTGTTTGTTATTAGTTGTTCGTTATTAGTTGTTCGTTATTCGTGGTTCGCTTTTCGTTTTTCGTTTTTCGTTGTTTGGTAAAAAGAGGAAAGTAGTGTTTTTTCAAATGAATGCTTTTGAAGACTTACAGGCTCGCCGTTAATGAACCACGTCAATAAAGCAGCTGGCTTCGAGGGCGCGGATGTACAATTTAGACGGACAACGTCGCCGACCTGATATCTCGATCGACCACCTGATATTAGTGGACCTTCATTCGGTAGGACTGAAAAGACAAAAGACAAAGGACAAAGGACGAGGATCAAATGCAAAACGCGAGAGAAAATAAGAGAAGAATCTTTGGAAAAAGTTGACTCACCGACTACCGTCATGTCGGCATGCTCGGAAACGGTTTGAAAAGCTGGCGCTTCGGCCGACACCTCGCATCGATACCTTCCGGAACTGGAAAGATCCACATTGTTTAAAACGACGGATCTTTCCGTCGAATGATGCGCCTGAAAGAAAGTCGATAACAAGATATTTATCCCAGCAATGCTCGTCGTTCGCGTCGATTCGCGATTAGCACCGATCAAATATATTACTTTTAATAATGCGTTTATTATAATAGTTATATAGTAACGCACGTTCACATTTACGCCGGCGACGGGAAATATTTGTACCATTGGCTCGTCCTTTGGAACGTATCGATAAAATTCGTGACCATCTTTGTACCACTTCACCGAATACAGCAGCTCGTTGTCCAGACTAAAGTTGCACTGCATACGAATGGTTTCGTTGAAAACTACGTGTTGCGGTATCTGTAGCGTCGTCATACGAAGGGCTGTTATATCTGTAACGAACGTGTATTCATTTACACGTAATCAAATAAATTTTCCTCAAATATAATATATATATATATACTTGCATACTGCAGATAATATAGGCAAGTATTTACCTATGTATACAGTAGATAAAAAAATAATAAATAATAATAATATTGTCTTTAATATCTCTCCCACTTTTTCCCTTTTCAACCCTTTTCAACCCTTTTCAAATGAAGAAAAACAGAAAATCAAGTCCAAGAGAAGAGATATTGCATATAGTTATATCGAATAAGATACATTGAAGTAAGATTTGATCGTTTTATTAAAATATAGGTGGACTAAAGGAAGTTTCGTCGAAATCCAAGTGAATTAGAATGCTCCTAAGCAATTAAGGATTTATTCGCGAGCGTTGCGAATCGTTTTACAGTTTTTTTGTATTATGTTCTATTGCTTTTCTACTTTAAATGACGTCCTTTTCTATCTTTTCTATCGTAAATGATATATAGAAAAGTAAACCGTTACAAGCAGACACCGTATTTCGGGGAATATCGTGTTATTGTGTGTCGACGATTCTTGCATGTATCATGTTAAGCTTTTACATGTATGTACAATCATGAAGAAATAACTTGAAAAACTTTCAACATTTTCTATTCAAAACAAGATTTTGTTCGAGTACAATTGATATCTTTCGTGAGAATAAAAAAATAAATATTAACGTCTATCGTTCGATCGTTGAAATTATTTATATACGAAAACATATATAGTAATAATCTAAAGGAAGGATGCTTCAACGATAAACGATCGATTAGATCGATTAAAATTAGTAATTAGAGAAAACGTGCAAACAAACCTGAATAAATGTGTAATAGGGAGAGAAGAATGAATCTCGAGGGTAGGACCGTGCGAAACGAGTCCACGTAGCGCAGCATCCTCTCGCGAGTGGTTCTCGTTCTCCAGGTCGGTGAATCGTTAAACCGATCATGGACTTTTCCACAAAATAATCTTTCACGATACTCTTACTCTTTCCATGGCTCCAAGGTGGCCTTTCCCTTTTTCGTCTTTTCTTATTCTTTTCGAGGACATTAGCGTCTAGATGAGGCACTTTCTCGGGCACCTTCTCGGGCACCTTCTCGGATCGATTCCAGTTCTCCTGAATTTGGATGGAACACGGAGGATCGTCAATAAAAGACTTTAAGTGTTTCTTCCTCCTTCGGGGTAGCACATAATTTTCTTCCTTATTGGTCAGCCCACTTGACTAATTGAAAATCTATATACGTATAGAGTTGCATTACACAGGTTTCCACCTTCCGCGGCAAGCAGTCGGTACTGCGGCATCGGCGGAGCAGCCGCCGAATAGAAGAGGAGGTGGTAAAGCGGGACACGCGACGACGACCACTGCTTTTCCTTGTTGGTGATGGGGCGATGGTGATGGGCCGATGGTGATGGGCCGATGGTGATGGGCCGATGGTGATGGGCCGATGGTGATATTGATGGAGTGCTGGTGGTGGTGGTGGTGCGTCCGCCACCGCCTCCACTGCTACCGCTACCGGTGGCAGTTGATGGTGGTAGTTCGCGAAGCTAGCGACGCTTCTACCCGGGAATAGAGAAAGAGAGAAAAGAGAGAGAGAGAGAGAGAGAAAGTCGGCTTTTGGTTCGTTCCTAGGCGACTGCGCCGTTCTCCAAGTCGATGATCGCTGCAAAATCTTCCCTCTCTGTCCCTCCTCCTATCACCAGGGTGAGAATGAGTTTTCCTATATCGCGCGTACCTTCCTATATAAATACATATGTAACTTTACCTTTACTCGAATATAGCTTCTTTTTTGCTCGTATATACGCGCAAGTAAATTGAGCGGACCACTATCATGCGTCTTCGATTTTTACTAATAAATAACTAAATAATAACTAAATACCTATGTTTAATATTACGTTGAAATAATTATCTCATTAAAATAACGCGATTAACCCTGTGAACGCGCGCACACGCATAATTTTTCGTTAAAGATTTCAATTTAAGCGAGTTAAACGCAATTATAAAAGCAATTCTGATGTGAGAAAATGCAACAATTCTACATAACTTTAAAGACATATCATAGCAAGACAATGATAACAATGCATTAATTATAATCAATCGCTATTTCATATTATTGTTAGTAAATATGAAAAGTAGATTTGACAAGTTGAAAGTCTAAACGATTATTGTCGCTTTTAGATCGACGATAATGATATACTGGTCGAATATACAATGTATACCTAACGTGTAGAATGGCTTTTCGGTGATGTTCACTTAGCTATATGTGTAAGTACGTAGGTAGTTATGTGCGGGAACCTATCTACCTAAACGCGTTTCCGCTATATCCACTTGTTGCAAAAATGATGATAAACTCGTTATCGAATTTACTCCTCGTATTATTATCTATTTCCTTCAAATCAAGTTGCATACATAATACACCCGCCCCCTATCGTCCTACTATCGTCTTGATAAAACAAAATTTCGTCAACTTTAAAGATTAGTTTCTACCTGTGGATTATCTATCGTCTTGCTAATAGTCAAAGCTTTATTACGCAAAAGGAACTTGGATCAGGTTGAAATTTCATGCGAGTGAAAAGTAGATTATAAGACAATTAATAGATGTTCCTCATTTAACAAGTTCAAATTTTTCGGTTAGGGCAATAAAAATGACTCGACTATTTTGTATATACTACATACCCCTTGTTAGGCTGAGGGTTAGAGGAAAATAGGGAGGGCGTGGAGCGCGTGTGCGAAACAGAAAGCTAAAGAGAAGAGAGGTAGATCGACTAACGATCCCCTACGAGTAATTGGGGTACCAGTTGCACGCGTCAGGATGAATTTCATCCCCCGAAGGCAGCAGCAGCAGCAGCAGCAGCAGCAGCAGCAGTCGTCGTCGTCGTCGTCGTCTTACGAACTCTTCCCACCGCGTCCGACTATGATTTCGTCCACATAATACGATTGCTTCTTCTCGCAATACATCTAAACAATACTTTGTGCCGAAAAAGTCATACAGATATATTTAGTTCGATTAATCGACTAAAAAAAAAAAATGCAAATCAATGCATTAAACGCGTCATCATCGTAATTATTTGGTTATTAATTAGGTTTGAGAGAATGGACGATATTGGTGGTATAGGCGGGTAGATACGCGTATATATAATATCTACTTATTTATATATTGCTGCCTGATACAAATATACAAGTATAAATGAAGAATCAAATCGATCTTGCTAGATTTTCGATAGATTCTAATGGAATTTCAAGGATTTCGCAGGCTCGGAATTCTTTGAACACCAGGTAGAAGCGGTACGCAAGACGCATGCGCTTATTTATTAGCGCGACCGAAAATCGATATTCGCCCTCTCGTTTGCTCCCTAGGCTAATATTTCTTTCGACTTGATCTTTTCGTATTCGAAAATTCGTCAAATTTTCTTCTGCTTACACCCAAAATTCATCCTAGCCCATTCCTCTCATTCCGATCGTTTGCGATGCAAAGTTGATATCTTCTCGGGTCTATCGAGATTTCATTAGATAATTTGGAGAATAAATAAATCCATATCTAATATATCTAATATCGTTAAATACTCTATGCAATATAATCGAAATGACATGGTAGAATTTTGAAAAGTATTACCAAGTCCCCAACCTTCTTCCTAGAGTCGATTTGATCAATTGGAGTTGTTCGTTCGAACGACTGGATATACTACTTACATATGTAGGTATAGTTGCGCTCGCAGTTCGAGTCTCTCGTGAATATCATCGTACGACATAGTTTCGCGCAACCTTCTTATTCTCTCAAACATTTTTCGATAGACGTTTCTCGCAGTAGATTCGAAAGTAAGAATGGCAAACGGTACGGCATCTATGATATACCAAAGTATTTAATAATTGCTTCGATATTTTGGTCACCTCTTAAAATGATTAGAAAATACTATTCTATGACCATTACAACCATACTTGACTTTTTTTTTGTAATTCAACGAGCAAATTTGGGAGCGATCCCAAATCTACATTTTCAATCGTATTGAAAATCAAAATCAATGCATTCTATTTTATTGATATAATCAGCTTGAAAATAGTCTCTTTGAAATCAAAATAGATGATTTCTAGTCCCGTTTAAATTTGGTTCACCCCTTGATGTATATTTTATGTAAGTACATATATATACACTATATGTACACTAATATGAGCACAGTTGATAGGTACATATAGATATAATAGGTATATGTACGCAGCGTATATGTAACATACTTGCAAAAGTATAAGTAGTCGTGTTGCGTAAGTAGATACTCGAGGAATATTACAGATGCTTATGCGAGCATGAAACCGGCTCATAAAATGTGTGGTCTTTGCGTATATAGAAAATGCCATGACATGAAACCATTTTCGATGAAATGACCTGCATTTAATGGAACGAGAGGTGCGCAAGAAAATGTTCGTCGCAATTACGCGCGCATCGTGTCTTTGGAACGATTATTTGTTTTTTTTTTTTTTCAAACTTCATCCAAACTCCGTTGTTTATAAACGTTTTCTCTCTCCTCGTAAATAATGCACGCGAAGAAACAAGTAGGACGTTGCTTTCGTTTTCAAATGAAACAAATCTATAAAACAAACAAAAAAAGCATCCGCAAAATGATAGAACCTCCGTCTTTTAACTTCGTCATAGCTATATCGTCGCATTGTGACATACTTATTGTTAGTACAACATACATACATACGTCAACGAAAAAATATCCTTTTTTTAATGACAAACTGAGCCTATGACGCACATTACATGAGACAAAACGTTCAGAAATATCCTTGTAGAAATGATAGGCGCAATACTAGAGAGCCAGTCGAAATCTAATTGTTATACGAAAGCGACACTTCTTCCAAGGATAAAAGGACCAACAGTTTCATAGCTATATAGGTAATATATATTAGCAACAAATAATGATTGAGCGGCGCACTTTACACGCTTTCTTAATATATAATAATTAATTATAAATAAATTATTTATTTGATTCATCGTGAAACATAATCACTTATAGTGGTTCCTTCCTGGCTATGCGACTTTTACGAATGAAACGAAACTTTGAGTAGGTAATCTTTCTTTTTTCTAACAATATTCGAACAAAGAACGATAACAAAAGTTGGCGCAAAAAATGTAAAAGTAAAATAAAGAGGATCCGGTACGGAAGGAAGAAGGAAAGAAGGAAGGCAAAGAAAAGAAAAGAAAAGAAAAGAAAAGGAAAGGAAAGGAAAGGAAAGAAGAAAGACCGAAAAGAGAGAGAGAGAGAGAGAGAGAGAGAGATGGGGCAAAGACTCTGTGCATTTTCCGTTTGGAAGACACAAAGTGGGTCATCTCGAGAAAAAGTTAAGTCCGTAAAAGCGACAAATGCAAAAGTAAAACTATGAAACGCAGCGAGAAAAGTAGGGGAAACGAATGGATAGACGATAAGGAAGGAAAAAGAAACGCTTCTCGCCTAAATAGCTCGATATGATTATGATTATGATAGTAGAGATACTTGCGATTCTCGACTCGTTCTCTCATCAAATATAATACAGTGCAATCTTTTTCTAACTCGTTAAAATGTTTCACGCATAAGTCGTCCCCTTTGATATTTCTTAATAACGATAATTACAAAGATGACAATATATAAACTGCCATAGGATAAAATTATTCATGAAATAAATCAAGCAAACGATTTTCTTGAAAATTATATTTCTTTGAATAGGCGGTATCTAGTGAAATCTATAGAAGACGCTAATCGGTGTAGTTTCCTCGCATTCTATCATGGAAATTGGGCAGCTGCTAGCTAGCTCTCGTAGATTCTGTCTCTGGTTCGCAGGCAATCAGGCACGCACGCACGCACGCACGCACGCACGCACGCACGCACGCACGAGGAACAGGAAAATATATACGAGCAGATGCTCGTGCCCAACTAATTGCCCGCCCTCGTCTCTTTCTTTTTTCTCCCTCGCGAACGCGAACGATATTTGAAAAAGTTTCCCTCGAGCTATTGCTTAGATTAGAACAGCGCATACTTAGCACGATTATCACGAATCTAACTTCCGATTATTTTTCAAAAATAATATTAAGTACAATTTATTATAAAGATAACAAAACAATTGTCTAAACTTAAATCGAGATCCAGCAAAGAGTTCAACTTTGTTCAATATTGAGTTTGCATAATTGCATATTCTTGCAAATGGGCTCAGTAAATCTAAGATTGCAATAATAAAAGTCAACACGGAATATCGAAGTGTGACGTGGAGAGACGCGAATTGAATAAACTGTAACAGTGTGGGACATTCGATATGACCATTAATAATTTGAAAGAACCTTTTGGGTAATTGTACGAAATGCGGGTTCTACGAGATGCGCGAGCTAAACGAGGGCAGGAAATAAAAGCGCTACAAGAGACTCGTTCAATCGACTTGCGCGTATATACGGGTAATAGACGTATAAAGTATAGTTCTGCGTTAAAAGGATCTTTAAAGTGCTGGTAAGAACTCTAAACGAAGCTACTGTTCTCCATTAGTCCGAAGCATTCACAATTCGCGAGCAAGTTACGCTATCGCGAATCATCGAGTTGCGCATTAAATATATTTATTTGATACGAAGAAAATAGATGCAGACGACATTAAGATAAGTAACGATCGATGCATATTAATCTAATTATTTAAATGTGTAACGGCGCACTATTCATTCGTCCTCGCGCATTTTTACAAGTACTACACAACATATTATCATATATAAGTAGAAAGCTACCGTCGTCAAATAACAGAGATGCAATGACATACGCATGCGTGAGTAACAAAGCGCGTGCCACAAAACTTACAAATCTCGTATTATAAAGATCTACGAACAAACCGAATGTGCGTATCCGCGCTTTTCGATGCATGCTTACGCCTTTTCCTCGACGCAACTTTTCCATTTAACAAAACATTAACTTAACTCGATTATTTCCCATTAGGTTGGTCTTCTTAACTTTAGCACGGAAGGTTTTTTTCCCTTCATCTTGTCGCATCAACGATTACCTTCAACCATATATATATACATGCATTTATGGAACTATACATAGAATTGAAATAAAATAAGAAACAAAATATCGAGCTCGGGGATAGGCGTGGTCGTCGAGGTACCCTACGCGTTGCTACTTATTGAGGAAAAAACAAGTAGAACTAGGAGAATACTATGAGCAAAACTAGAAATTGCAATATCGAGACGGTGGTGTGGTTGAAGGATCGGAGGAAGAGGTGGCGGCGTTGGCGTTGACATCGGCGGCGTTTGCGTCGGCGGCGTTGGCGTCGGCGGCGTTGGCGTTGGCGTCGGTTCCAAAGGCAAAAGCCTTCTTGGCGACCGGTATTTCCGCGCGGCGCGTGTCCGAGCTCGCACGACTTTCGTCGTGGTTAGCAGCGTGCGTTATCCGCTTGTCGTGCTCGCAGCTTCGTGCTCAAGACATAGCTCACGGAGAGAATATTTTTTGGCGGTAGACCGCGCACTGGTGCAAAGTGCGCGCGCGCGCGCGCGCGGTCACCTCGGTGTCAGTTGGCAGCAGACAGATAGGCAAAGAAAAAAGAAAAGTCTCGATGACCGACGCTCCCGTTATCTTGGTGGATGTCAAAGGGCAACGTACGACCTGACTAGAGCTGTGCCAGGGCCGTGCCAGGGCCGTGCCAGGGCCGTGCCAGGGCCGTCGTGCCAGGGCCGTCGTGCCAGGGCCGAAACTGGGCTCGCCTCGCGCTGGCGCGCGTCTCCTTCTTCGAGCGACGTCGCGACGTCCTCCTCGTCATCGTCATCGCCTCCGCCACCACCAACACCACCACCACCACCACCAACAACAACAACAACAACAACAACATCATCATCATCATCATCATGGATTGGCATAGCAAGCTCGGACCGATCTTTCTCTTATTGCTTTTTGCTTTCGGCACCGAGGGTAAGTCCGTCTATTCGCCTGCCTCGCCCTAATTCCTTGCTCTTCTTTCGTCTGTCAAGCGGTTCTTTGTCGAGCTTGCCTCCGACGGAGAATTCAACTCGACTCTTCGAAAAATCGATTTGTTTCAGCTCCAATTCTAACTCAATTTACAAGGACGATTCTGGAAATGTGTAGATACCCATGTGTACACATTAATTGACTCGTCAAATTTAGAGAGTTGAAGAATTCTGTTACAGACAGATGTGGTTCGTAACGAGAATAATTGTACGCCCTCTATTCCATCTTTCGACAAATCAAACTTTTTCCAAACTTTCAGACGAGTGTCATACATAAAATAGTGCTTAAAAAGAGAATTAGGTTGAAAAAGCTATGCGTGTGGGCGTTGTTAGAATGATTCGCGAATAATGATTGTTAATTACGAGCTCGAGAAGAATGGCGAGCGTATTAGCGGGAATCGAGTATGCGCGAGAGACGATAGACGCAACGGTAGGTGCGAGCTCGAGAAGAATGAGCGGACCGGAGAATGATCTTTCTCGTCATCTTTCTCATCATCGTGATACTAGATTCGCGATACTAGATTCGCGATACTAGATTCGCGATACTAGATTCGCGATACCTAACGAAACCTTAAGCACATTTCCTCTATATTCCACTTACGGATATTTGTTCTGTTATATTATAATCGTTTACTTCTCGTCTAAATACCTATTTATTTATCGAATATCCACTTATAAGGGTCGTAGCACCGCTATTATCTCGATTAATATTCCAGGAACATTACGGGTTTATGACTGTATGCGCACGTTTGCATCGTCTATTTCTTGAATTTCGATGCGACTCGCGTCGTTGCGAACATTACCTATATCTTTACACTGTTCCTGTCTTGAGAGCTTGTTTTTCGAACAGGATCCTTATTATACGCGATTTCAACGATTTTAGAGCGAATTAATAATAACTCTAACCCCAACCCCTATATTTTATTAATAATGGCCACTTCCAACTGGAAGCAAATTACCTAGGTTTGCCATTAAATCGAACATTTTTCAATTAAAAACGATTTTGGCCAATTTAAAAGCAGGAAAGCATTCTCTCGTCGTCGTGTCCGGTCGAAGGCAGGACGGTCGAAGGCAGGACGGTCATCGGACCATCTGCCGTACGTTTCAAATGCGCGCGGTGTACCATGACGTTGGAAAAAATAATTTTATCGCGTCCGTCTCTTTTTCTAATATACGCTTTCATATATGCGTTTCAACAGATATATAGGTTACTTTATCGTTGATTTTGTTCTGACACATAGCAAACAAAAGAAAAAAAGTGAAAAAAATATACAATACTCCGCGTTCTCTCTGCGGACCTAAGCCAGACAGAAAATTGCCGATCCTAAGCGTACGCCAAATAATCTCGTAAAGTTTGTAGGCAATGCAATCAACGGCGTGGACTGGATTAAGTCTTTTATACATTGAACGAGTAGAGTATTTCTACTGTGTATTTATTAAATAAACGCTCAAGGGTTACTGGCCGTTTACTCTCGGGGGAAACTAAAATGGAAAGAAATAGGGTTAGGTGCACCGCAAGAGCATAGAAACGGCGTATGGTCTTTCCTCTAAAAAACTCGTTAACTCTCGCTAATCATCAGTCAAGTTCATAAATATATTCAATCTCTGATATAGATTGGCGTCGAATCAATTTCAAACGCAAAAACCATTTAATGAATCCGATGGAAAAGCGACAAAGGGATAAGGTTTTGATCGAGGGATTTTTCAACGTCCGTACATCGAGGGCTCTCGCTAGAACCTTGTTATTCTTATCATCGACTGCCGTCCAGTAGAATGCCAAGAGAATGGCTAGACACTAGTGTCGAGGGGATAACGAAAACGCGCCAACGACCCATTCTTATACGCGACTAAGAAAATCTACCTATATACTCGCACGCGAAAGACTATAGATTTAGCCGAGGAGAGGAGCGATCGGTTTTGCGGATGCGTCGTATCCGGTAATTTGACTATTGTCGATTGTATCCGACGATACTACGAATGTGGGTGGGTGGGTGCACGCAAGTAGAACATTGCGCGCGCGACCGGCCATCCTGTTGCCCTCCACTATTTTAATCAATTTATTTCGCGAAAGAAACATTGGCAAAAAGCAAATTCGTTGGTTCCTTCGGACGTTCGAGTCGTTGCGCGCGAGTATCGATTTCCGGGAAATACCTAAAAAGAAACGAAAGATCGTTTAACTGCGACAGAGTTTCTTCTCGATCGGGCAACGATAATTTACGCTCTCTTTTCCTTTCGTATGTATGCGTTAAACCGTCATCCGAGAAGGAAGTCTCTACGGATCTCGTGGCTGATCCCTTGAAAATGTCGATCAGCAAATTCTTCCCTTTCTTCCCGTGGCAAGGAGGAGCACGAGGTGTCGGTCATCATAATGGATCGAGGATGCATCATAGTGGTTTACCTTATAATTCTCAACTCTGCGTCTTGTCGCCTTTCCTACTACAAATGTGTAGTACTACTATGTAAAGTAGTTTCGGACACTTCTCTATTAGTTTATTTGGACGTACCAACTGCGACTAATGCAACAATCCAAAAATCGTCGTAACCTGGCGTAACCCTGACGCACGGGACAAACGTATAAGTAAGGATTATCGATATAAATATAAATATAGAAAAATACTCGGCTCCGATTTATTTAGAATCCTGTTCTTCGATGGGACTAAATCGTTTCTTAGTTTTATACAAAAATTCTTCCCGATTTTTTTTTTCAAATAAGATAGACGAGTACCAAATCTTTTCCTTTTTTCCCTTTATTTATTCTCTCAGGGTGGATGTGTCGCGTGAGATGCTTTTTCCTTCTTTTCCAAACTTTCTCAACGATCGTGAATCTTTTAATAGAAAGCCTACAATATATATTTGCTTTTGGCATGAATTACGACGGTCTTGCCGGTTACGCGTGCCCTATATCCCATCTCTTTTTTTTTTACATGCATACGCAAAAGATATTCGCGTGAATGTATGCATATGCAAATCGCTCTCTCTCTCTCTCTCTCTCTCTCTCTTCCATTTTATCTCCCATGGTAAAAATGAAGCAAAACCGTGCTCAAAAGTCTAGTTAAAATGTTAGAAGAATAGTCGGAGAAACGAAGCTATACGTCGTTGTTAAGGTTTCCCGTTTTTACACGTTTGGCAAAGAGAGAGAGAGAGAGAGAGACAGAGAGAGATAGAAAAAGCTCGACCCTTTCTTTCTTGGGATGTCGCGACCCTCTCGCGACCCTCCTACGACCCTCCTACGACCCTCCTACGACCCTCGTGCGACCCTTGTGAAAACTACACGCGACACCGCTTGCCCTCTCCCGCCCTAACGCAGCCAAGAGGAGTTAGCCGATGAGACCCGCAGATGTTTGGCTTCGCTCTTCGACCGGTATACGATTACTTTGTAAAGTAATATCAAAACGAAATTAAGCGACAGAGCGTCGAGACGACAGGGACTGCAACCCTGACGACATAACCCTGACGACGCGACGCCAACGCTTTGCTATCCTTTTCTTAGGAGTAGCTCCAATTTGGCTTTTTATTTCCTATCCAGGAAGTCCGGTCGATCGAGTTTACATCGAATCTATTTTCGAATTTGATGCTTTCTTTTTGCAGACCTCCCCTCGATATTTGCCCTTAAGGTAGAGAGATCGATAGTCATCCTCGCTCTTTCTCCTCGTCGACCGCACGAAATTGCGTTATAAGCGTGTATAATCAGACTTTCTTTAAATTAAGTACGCGTGATCACGGTCATTTGGCAGCCGTACAAAAATCTACTTTTACACGTACCTATTTATCAAATCATTTTCATTTTGTCCTAATATTATTATCCCTACATTTTTATAGAAAATAACATTATTCGAGAAAAGCAAAGCTTTTGGAAAACTGATCTCGTTGGACGAAGCGAATGAACTTTTATCAACGTTAAGGACTAGAAATACTTACCGTTGGTATTCTCGATAATATCACGAGTTTAAATCATCGATTCTTAACGACCAATTAACTGGCAACATCAACGTTACCGTCCGTTGCTGGACAAGCTGATTAATGCGTTTCTCAAATAACGACGAAACGGTAGAAAAATGGCATTGTTTTCCGGTGACCTCACAGTCCGGCGACGATTACTCATACCTATTAACCGTTCGTTAGTCGCGGGGTCTTTTTTCTCTTCCGACGCGACACCCCTTTTTATCTCTAACTTCAACGCATTTATTAAGACACATTTTCTCCCGTTCGAATCGTACGTATTTTGACTAATAAGAAAAAGAAAATGAATGAAAAGAGAAAAATAGGAGGATGGATAGATAGAGGGGTATAACGAGTGCGATACGCATATAAAGGTATGATTCATTCTTGGAGCGTTAGGAATGATAACTCATGCATATTGAACGACAGGGGTTGGATCGTTCCATGAGTCAATCGAACACGCGCCTCTGGCAAAAAAGCGAGTGGCCAAGCTGAGGCAATGGGAAGAGTAAGGTATTGCTCCTGCTTCTCGATCTCCTTCCTGGCTCGATTGCTGACTCGATTGCTGACTCGATTGCTGACTCGATTCCCGACTCGATTCCTGACTCGATTCCTGACTCGGTATCTCGAGTTCTCGAAGAACAAGACGCACACGTTTTTTCCTAACTTCGACTCGCAAAGGGCGTTCGCAATTGACGATTCTGTTTTCGCGATGTTCTTTCTATCTTCATCTTGCTTCTCTGCAACCGTAATAATAGCATACAATAATGCAATCTCTCTCTCAATAAGGTCAAGTTGAGATAAAGTTCATTCGATTAATATCAAATCAGACTATTAATCGTTGCGCGCTGGTTCACAATGTATCCTTTAGAAAAGAATATGCTTATCCGCATATTGGGTAGACACATTTGTATGCATTTGTATGCATTTGTTTTAGAAGTAGGAGCGCTCAGGATGCTGGAACTTGTTATACCGCAATACGTGGTACGGGGACAGAACATACGTCTCGAGTGTAGCTTTAACCTGGACGGTGAGATACTCTATTCGGTTAAGTGGTACAAAGATGGCAACGAATTTTATCGATACGTACCTAGGGATATGCCACCTGTATTGGTTTTCTCACTTCCCGGCGTTTCCGTCGACGTAAGAATCCTTCAACGATTTTTCTTCCATACGATATGCACACACACACACACACACATCTATATATATATATATATATATATACATATATTTGTTCCATTATTATTGTGTTTCTGTCATTTAGATACATAACTCTACCGAACGATCGGTCGTTCTTTATTCCGTTAATCTAATGAGTTCTGGGAGATATAGGTGTGAAGTCTCGGCGGAAGCACCTTCCTTTCAAACTGTATCCGATCATTCGGATATGATGGTAGTCGGTAAGTACTTCAACCACACATTTGACCTAACAAATATGCGTTTCTAGACAGAACGCTTTAACGTTTTCTTTAACGTTCCTAGACAGAAAATGTAGCTACTTTTATTTTCAGCTCTACCCGAAAATGGCCCCGTTATCACGGGAAGACCTGGCAGACGTCGGTATCAAGTATCGGACGTCGTGCGATTCAACTGTACGTCGGCTAAATCGAAACCAGCCGCCATGCTCAGTTGGTTCATAAATGGCGAGCCCGTAAGTAAATGAAATTTCTCCTCGATGAGAGAAAACGCAAGCGTGTATATTCCTTTGTCGATCAGGTCGATCCACAATACCTAAGAGGACCTCATATCACGGAGGTAGACCGCGAGGGTCTAGAGACTGCCGTACTTGGTCTGGAGTTTCGTTTGCGAACGAAGCACTTCAAGAAGGGTGACATGAAGATCAAATGCCTGGCGACGATAGCGACTGTATATTGGAAATCGAACGAGCTCAGTATAGAGGGTGAAAGGCCCTTAAAGATGCCGGTAATGGAGAGTAGGGAGACAAGAGCGCAAGGCCATACACACGCCGAACACATTTTAGGTAAAATCTGATTTTCAATAAATATCATTTGCATCCTATGTTGCGTTATTAAACATTAACTTGAAATAATCGAATATATTCTCTATTCGATATATTGTTGCAGCCAGTGCAAATATCAAATCCGTAGGATCGTCCCTGTCGCTGCTAACCCTAGGATTGCTTATACTCCGGTAAGGCCGAAGGATACCCTTACGTATTCCCTCCTACCCCTCCTTCGCCGCCCCTGTGTGTGATACCGGATCGCTGTAAAATTATCTACCAAATGATTGATCTTTTTTATATTTTTCTATCATTCCACTTTTATTGCTAGCGAAGCTAGTGTCGCATAAAGTGTCTGTCGCTTTTTAATTAAAGTGCATACGCGTGCATACTGATGAAACATTCGTAAAACCGATTCGCGAAACCGATCGTAATATCGATTAACACGATCGATTAACACGATCGATTAACACGATCGATATTTTCCCAATAAAGTCACAAAGACTTTATTGATTTTATTATTGATAATCATTCAATCCGCTAGATAATTTGGTTTTTTTTTTTTTCTTTTCGTATTTCTACTCGATAATATGTAGTTTCACCGATGTCTTCGTCAGGATATACTAACAAGTAAAAATTATTTTCGCTTGCAAATTAAAAAATCATTGATATTTGGCAAGAAAGAAAAAAGGCAAAATATAGTGTATGGTGTAGGAAGAAATCGGGCTCGAACCGATTAAGAATTCTTCACATTATTTATATGCAAGTAGATATATCAAATCTATGAAACTAACATATGTATTTATTCGTAATCAATCTGTCATTCAACTCGATCGCGTTCTATCGATCTTATCGCGAATGAATCATTTAATAAGACAAAACAAATAGATCAACGAACGATCGATAGAATTTTCATTTTTCAGATACAAAACAGGGTGTATCCGGTCATCCGCTACATGTCAAAATAAGTCTCTTTCATAATCAAAAGAGAACAACAAAATATTACTCTTTGTTCGTCGACTTATTTTGACAGGTAAAATCACCCCAAACTCGATCGAACCAACTGTTCACCTGTCCAGGTACACTATGTACGTTTATAGACACGTACTTTTTTCCTATTTACGTATAATTGCGTCAGAGTTTGTAATCATACCGTCGTTATTATATTTACGATTAAATTTCTTACTTACGATTAAACACTTTTCATATACCGATCGCCAGGCGGCATGCCATTACACGTTCCAATGCATGTCACAATTTTAATCGCCATTCTAATCGCCATTCTAATCGCCATTCTAATCGCCATTCTAATCGCCATTCTAATCACCATTCTAATCACGATCACACATACTTGTCAAATAAATAAATCTTATAATTGATCATCGGACTGTAAGTCGATGTTTATTCAGTTGTTAAGCGTTAAGGTCAATTTAACGAGTAAAACCATTGTCCAAGCTGATTCATTTCTCGTGGTTTAAGACCTTGGAAACATTGGACGCTTGAAGACGTTGGAAAAATGAACAAGAAGAAAATCAATTAACATTGCGTTCTCTAAATTATGGCTTTGATCATTCTAGTCGGTAAAAATCACTTAAATTATAATAATGTCATATTTTAGGATGATTGTAAAGTATGTAAATCTAGACTGTGTACGACTGTGTGTACCAAAGATATTCCAATTTTCGCGATCACAACATTCCTAATTGTTAATTATAGTCGTAGAATATGTAAAGATATTCTATACCTTTATATATATATCTCGTATAAAATTTCATATATGACGACGGACGACGAGAATATTTTGTACATATGTACATAAATAAAACGTACGTTATATATGTATGTATAAGATTAAAAGGTAAAATGATGTTAAGTTAAGAAATAGAGAAAAAAATATCACTATATTACTGATCTTTCAAAGTACTGAGATTTATAAAAAGAAGAGAATTCTGTCCAAATATCTCTTGTATACCAAGGAAATAAAATCATAAACAAAAAAAAAGATTCGACTACAAAATATCATTTCTATTACGTCGATGGTAACCTCGGAAGGAGGGAAATCATAGAGTACCAGCATTGTTGATACATCTTTCTGTAAAAAAAGCATGCTTTTTAAAGTGAAACTTATTGAAAGGTTTCAAGGGTGATTTGGCAAAGAAATTAGATATCTTTTGCTCTTTACGCGTTTCAGGATTCTCTATTTCTTCCCACTCTACGGTTAATGCATTAGATTCAAGAATCCTTTCTGCTGTAGACCAACTAAAACGAACAATCTGTGGAAAGCCGAATACGGAATCAATGTTGGCTAACAACCATTTCTTAGTTACCGGATCATTAGGATATCCACTGCCATATTCACTTTCGTTAGAACCTTCGCGAAATTGCCACGCACGTATTGCATGATCTCTGCAAACTTTGGCGCAAATACTTGCAGCACTAACGATCGGATAAATAGAATCTGCTTTTTTTGCAACAACGATATCTAGCTCGGGAAATATTTCTTCCAATCGAGATTGATATTTTTCTGGCTTTCCAACTGTATCGACGTATAATTGTTTCACATTTACACCAGCTTTAACAGCCTGCTTGATTAATCCAATTGCTGAATCTATGGATAGCTCGTTTAAAGATACTTTACTACGACGATACATACTATTGGCAATGACATTAGGAGATATCACATCCACGGCCCATCCTATTTGATCGCTTGCTTGGCATGTTTTATCAAAAATACAGTCTCTTTGATTTTCCGTTAAGCTTTTTGAATCTGCACAACCTAAGTCTACGAGTAATTGCTTCTGGGACAATGGTGCATAAGCTATTCCGTATACCATAGGACCCAATACAGGACCTCTTCCTGCTTCGTCTACGCCCAATTGGCACGGTTCATCGCGACAAACATTTGGAATCTACAAAATAATACTAAACGATTATTTGGAACCGTTTGGACCTGGGTAAAAGATC
Organism: Polistes canadensis; assembly: GCF_001313835.1. Taxonomy (NCBI): domain Eukaryota; kingdom Metazoa; phylum Arthropoda; class Insecta; order Hymenoptera; family Vespidae; genus Polistes; species Polistes canadensis. Next base: position 345,855 of record NW_014569702.1, on the reverse strand, counting down.
TGAAACTCTTGTAAAATTATTGACCTTACCTCGGAAAAATAAATGTCATTATTGCTATGGTCGATCTTTTCAAAGTAAGACGTCAATTCCGTTCTGTTTTTTATTATTACGTTTGCCTCTTCACTCGATTTATCCATTTCTTCTTCAGCGTTCATCTCTGTTATAATATCGATTTTGAAACTGATAACTTTTGTTGATCTAACCTCAAAAACAAATCAAAAAGACGTTCGGAGAAACCGCCAAAGTTTTTACAGTACATGCAGCGGCGGACCCTAGTGGCGGACCCTAGCGACGGACCCTAGCGACGGACCCTAGCGACGGACCCTAGCGACGGCCATTGAAGCAATAACCAATGGTCTATACATTGGTCGGTACATTAGTCGGTGCATTGGTCGGTACATTGGTGGTCGTTCCTTTACATTTCGCCGAAACCTCTCTCTCTTCTATTCTCTTTTATCTCTGTTTTCAGGTACGAAAGAAAAAGGTCAACAGTAATTACCGATTGATTAAATATCTAAGTTCACTGTTTCCAGATAAAAGCGACAATGAGAAAATAATTGAAGGAAATATACTACATTAAATAATTTCTTGATAATACTTAATAACAAATAATAATACAAGAAGAATAATCATGAGTGATAAAACGTTACTCGATATTGATGACACGATATTGAGACAAAATTTATTATTATCCGTAAGTAATCTATCTTCTAAGTAAAATAATTCTTCACATTTTTTATGTTGATCCAATAGTGATATGCCAATTTGAATTGCAGGAAAATAAACATGAATCTGAAATAGACGAAATATTAAAACAAGGGTTTGAAGCAAAACCTAAATCCATTATTATTCATCCTTCGCCTGGTATGTATTTCTTATATAGGTATAAAATCTTCTATAAATATCCGTAAACATGTTTATCATGTAATGTTGTAGGTGTTTGTATAAAAACAAAAACAGATGCGGGTGAAAAAGTGTTTTTAAATATATGTACAACAAATAAAATACCTCCACCAGAAGACATATCAGAAGAGACGTTAATTTCTCTTTTAGATCAAGAAACACCTGCTTATTCTATACCAATGAGCATTGGCGAAGAGAGATTAGAACCTGATAAAGGCAAAAATTAAATCGTAATTTTGCAATTATTAACAATCCATGTTATTTTATTATCGCGCTCAAAAATATTATTCTACAGGTGGTACCTTATGCATGACTCATGATGTTGCGATAAATAAGAATTATTTTGAAAAATGTCAAACTCAAAATTATTTATGGTTATTTACAATGACCGTTATAATAGAAGGTGTATCGCATAAATTTGCTAAATCTCTGGATTCCAAAACTTGTATTATTCTGAAAAACCGAAAAGTGAATAATTTAATTTTCTCCCCTTTATTTGCTAAGAAATTCTACTTGGAAGATTGATAAGAATTTCATTTCCAATAGGTCATGGGTACGATTCAACCGCAACGTATTGATGATCGCGAAGCACGTCAAATATTACCACAGTCAAAAAAACCATTAATTCAAGAAATATCAAATACATTAAATACAGATCGGTCAGTTACTTTGACGCAACTACAAAATAATTGCCAAAAACCTGCGACTAACAATTATGTAATATTAAAAGAATCATTGGAAGGAATAGCAAAACGTTTAATTGGTTTATTTCTTATACCTAAAGGAGTAAGATATATATTTCATTCTTTTTTTTTTTTTTTTCTTTGATTTGTATCACTTATATGATTTGTAATTTATGCATTCTTGTTTTCCCTCTTAGGTATCTAGCCAAGATTTGAATGTACTTCTTGACGTCGATCGCATTATCGTTACAACAACGAATGAAAACAAATTTGCATATGATATATGTATGCCTTACACTATTAATTTGAATGAAACGGAAAGCTTCTTTGATAAAGATTTGAGGGTAAGTAAATATAAAATAGACATTGTTGAATATGAATATATTAAAAATTATTTTTTTTATCTCTATGCGATACAGATCTTACGATTAAATATGCCAATTGAAAATATATAGTAGAAATGGTAAGATAAAAAAAAACATTAAGTTCATATGCTTATCCCGCATTCATTCATTTCTACGATACAATGGATTAATCATTTAAGTTACTGACAACAACATTCGTTGAAATCTAGATATCTAATGAATATTTATCATGAAGTAATTTCTTTTTTCTCGAAATACAAAACGCACACACAAAACTGATTGATTATTGTGTATTCATTATATTTTATTTGAATTATCTCTCTCTCTCTCTCTCTCTCTCTCTCTCTCTCTCTCTCTGTTATATTAAGTGATATGTGCTTTGTTACATTTACATTCTCATTATACAAGTTTAAGCTCCACTTGAGAGGAGGGGGGGGGGGGGGAAGATAAAATTGAAAATAAAGATGTTGTTTACTGCTGACACTGTTCAAACTTTATCCTATTGTGCATCTTAATTACTGAATATAACATAGTTATATAGATGTGCGCACATCTGAGTTATTTTTATTCTCATAGCATTATATCTCTTTTCTACAAATTTAACGCCAAATTGAATCTGTACACACAATGAATGTTTAATTCATTTATAAAGCTTAAAATTATATGTTATTTACATTTTGTTCATAAATCAAAAAAAGAGTCTAACGACCTGACTGTGACAATTCTGAGGTGTCAATAATTGATTTTGTATATGAGAAATATTTTGCAAATATTTGAAAAAATCAAAAGTTGTAAGACAATGTTTAATCTTACAACTCTGTATAAAATGTTGGCCGTTCGATACCTATTATAGTGAAGACATTTGGCAAAAGGTATACGGTATTTATACCAATCATAAAACAAGTTAGATATTTATAGACTAGATCGGTGAAAATTTTGCTCGTATTTTCCAAATAGTTTTCAGTTTTCATAAGCTCCTTAGAATTGATTTTAAGTATGGCACATATTATAGTATAACAGAAAGATTTACAAATAGCTTTAGTTCCAATGACGCTACAGAAACCCAATATCGTCCTAAGAATCATACATCCTAACATACGATAAGATGGCCAAATAATATCATATGGTGGTGGAAGAAGCGGAAGAGAAAAGGCCCCTGTCTTGTAATTTAACCATGCTCCTGCATGAACTCCAGCAGTTACGGAAACAACCATAGTCGTATCACCGCTACGAGTACATATTCCATGTATATATTAAATAATAAGAAATTGAACTTATACATGTATAATGTCTCTTACCGAGTCGGTGTCCATTTGTCGCTAGATGGATAATAAACCACAGCGGTAATGCTAATTAATATTAAAAGTATTAAAACCCAGGGATTTGTAATAACATAATAATCTAAAGCATCTACTAAAGGTATCAATGGAATCATTAGCACAATAGCTAGTAATAATCCTGCTACAATGTCCAACACCGTATGCATTCCCAAATAAAGTCGACTCGTGCAGATAAGCGTACACCTAGAAAAAAGAAGATGATATGTTTGATAAATTATTAAAAAAGATTAAGCGAGATTTAACTCAATTTAACATTTACCAAAGGAAAGCTATTGTAAAACCGATAGAAAACGAATAGATGTATCTATTCATTGTAAATATTAGTACACTAAATGGAATTGAAATTCCAACCATAGCATGAGTCGATGGCATCCCATATTCTTGAGACCATTTACTTTGTAATCTAACAGCTGGTGGGCACGCCGGTCTTGGCCAGCAAATAATGTCTTTCAATGCTTGTCCTGCGATGTAAGGACTAAATTATGCATACGTACGTATCATAGAAATAGAATGTTTTGTTTATTTGTCAAATATGTTAAATATATTGTGTATCTTACCAATGCTCATAACAATAGCCCACACTAAGACCACTCTCCGACCAACTGCGCCATCAATATTCCAAAACCAAAAGGGTATAAATGCAGAATAAAATATTTCATCTCCTAATTCTGTACCGAATAAAAATAAGTAGTACCAAAAACGATTCTTAATAATAAATGCTGGAGATTCTAATTTCATGAAATAGTTATTAGAAGGGCATTCTTCTTTGCTCAATAATTTATTTGTTTTAGTATATCCATTTTGTTCCTTATTATCGGATAACCTATGAAAAGAAAATGATCCACATAAATACATTAATATCCGTATTAATTTAAACATTTGATATATTTTCTTACCTATGATTCTCGGAATATTTTATTTTATAATTTATTTCTATTCCAAAAAACTCTTGTACATTAGCGACGAGATGTGGAGCCTTTAAGTACTCAATAATTTCAAGCAACCACATTTCGGTAACTTTAATATATGATGTTTAGCGATTAAAGCACATTGTATTGTTTCAAAGTCTAAAATATTAAAATACTTGTTTTTAATTTTGAATACTAATAATAAGTTAGTAACAATTGTTACCATTGAGTATCAATTCTTTTTTTATTTATTCTTTTCATTGGGTTATTTACTTAAAACCAATTTTTAAACAATCGTTTTGTCAAGACAATCGAATAATTGCAATAATAACGTCTAAATTACAATGAATCTACGTTCGAAGTAAAAAAGGTGAATCGTTAGTTAATCGAATTAATTAATTTTTGAAAGAAAAATTGCACTATTGACAGTTGAGATAAATGTTTTAAAGCAACGATCAACATGACATTTGGCTTCTATATGGATGCGTGTCTTATTTGATAAGTGTGAAATTAGTTTTTTTTTAAGAGAGCATAACTAAAGTAAGTACAAATGAAGTACTTACTTACCTGTACGTGCACGGTGCATGATGCACGATGACACACGCATCCACTCACTCACATTCTATCATACTAAATAATTCAACGGATTAACTAAAGTAGTTTATTTAATAATAAAATATATGTTAACCCATATTTATTTTCTATAAGCACAGACTATTCGTATATTATGAGATCACATCCCTACTTCACTCTTTTTCCTTTACTTAAAAGAAAAAAAATTATATACATATATATATGTATAATCATTTGTCGATTAATTACGCAATTACGTTATCTTCCATAGAATGATTGATTATTCGGTATTAAGATACGATCGTTGAGAGTATTTTTATTTATTTTAGCTTGAAATAGAAACTATCCAAGAAGAAAATTACAATTTTTCATATGGCTCAAGAAAATATATGCAAGTAATAAGGAAATATTAAATTGCTTTTTTATTTTGTATACATATATAATTCATATTAAAAAGTTATAATGGTAGGAATTTGTACATACATAATAGTATGTATGTATAGAGCGAGAAGCAATCTCTCCTATTTGCAAATGTTCTTTACTATCTTTTACTCTCTGACATCCTTTTATTTACGTATATGTAAGCACGTACAATAAGTTCGAATGTATAAAAAGAAAAAAAAGTTGAGAGATATCTTTTTTTGATAAGAATCTTATGGTTCATATACTCGTTGCCGTTGTACGCGTGATATTTTATCGATTATATCGCGAACAATGATATGTGGTACATAGCTTAGGATATACTGATATACATGTTTCATACACAAAAATGATCGTAAGAAATAACTCTCATATAGAAGATAAAATTTATATTAAAAAATTTAACACGGTCTTGATAAAAAAATCTAAATGAATAAATTTCTAGATAAAATAATAATTCAATCCAGCGCATGATAGATTACTTCTCGATTGTATACGTACATACAGTTAACGCATGCATACGTTTTTACACTTCTATGCATCGTGTACCCATTACCCCGCTAACAATACTAACGTATAGAATAATCCGCATAGGGGTTCGCTAAAAATAATGTAAACATTTGTTTATCCATAGTGCACATTCAATATCTTAAGACTTGACAAGGACTTATTAAAAATTGTCATGTATCACAGAAAGGTTCTGGTTATCTTTAATTTGATCGTTGATCGAATTTGTTTTTTAAGAGTAAAATACTTGTCCTATGATAGCAATATTTCTAACCGCCGATGCTACATCTGGAATATCCGGACTAGGATGTACGTGCAACGAAGACGTACCTACCACAGCCGCGGCAGCAGCAGCAGCAGCAGCGTGCGCGTTCATTCTTTGCACGCTGTCGATATAAGTTTTATTCGCTTGAGAACCTAAAGTACTATTAATATTATTTATATGAGATTGCGGCAGTGTTGAAATAATAGGAGGTATGACGGGTGTGTTAACGCAAACATTTCCTTGAGATTGAGCGTAACTTTGCGTATTTGGAGTTGGCGTCGTAGTTTGAGTCGGCGTCGTAGTTTGATAATTATTGTACTGGGCTTTACATTTTTTTTCGTGAACGAATAAGCTGCCAGAATGGCTATAAGCTGTTCCACATATTTTGCAGGCATACGGTTTCTCTCCTGTATGCGTGAATCTATGCTCTTTCAAATATTTTAATCGTCTGAAAGACTTGCCGCAAGTTTTGCAGTGATAATTAGCTTCGCCGGTATGCGTAGTAATATGCGCTTTGAGAGTACAAGATTTAGCAAAAGCGGCGCTACAAAAGTGACAAACGAATGGCCTATCACCGGTATGCGTTCTTTCGTGATTAATGCAATTTGAATTTGACGTAAATCCTCGTCCGCAATATTTGCAAACATGAGGTTTATATCCAGTATGCGTTCTCATATGAAACATAAGACCTGTATTTTGTCTAAAAGTTTTACTGCAAATATGACACAAAAATCGTTTGAAATTCGAATCTTTTTGCTCTTTCGTACGTTCGTGTATTCGCATATGTCTTTGTAATTTGATTTCTTTTTCAAAACTTTTATTACATTCTAAGCACGTAAAGTTTTTCTCTTTTTCACTATTTTTTCGATTCCCTTTGCACTTGATGGCGCAACTACATTCCTTACCGCAATTGAAACAATTTTCTTCTTGTACTTCGTGAGTATTCGTCTGATGTTTCAATAAGGATTTTTTCGTATCGTAGGATTTACCACAAATTTCACAGGGGAATCCTTTACCTTCGTTATCCGAATCCAATTCTTCTCTAATCCAACTATTAATTAACTTAATAGCCAACTTGTCGTCCGGCGGTTTTTGAGGTATAGAACAATCTTTATCCTCGTCGTGCCCGTATCTGTCTCTATGGCTTTTAAGCCTATCTTGACGAAAGAATTTCATGTTGCAAACATTACAAACAAATTTTCTTTCGTCGTGTTTTAATAAATGACGCTGAAGAGATGTCTCCTTTGTATAACACTTAATGCAATGCTTGCAACGATAAACAGGTATGCCATCAAAAGAATCAGATTTATTATCGCTATTAGACTCGGAACTGGACGTATAGAAATGATTTATTTTTTCCTCCGTGTCCGATATTTGTTTGGTTAATTTTTTGATCCCATCGTCGAGACCGTTATCCAATGCCTTTCGATCATATAAATTTTGATCTTCTAGAGAGAGGATAGATCGATTATTCATTTCTAAAGATTGCACGTTGTTCTCCAATTTCCTTCTATCTCTAATTTCCTTGAGTATCGAAAACACTTCCTTGGGATTGACTCTTTTGTGTACATTCAAATGTCGTACCATAGTATCTATTTTCCTAAAACTTTTATTACATATTTTACACGGTACTAACTTTGATTTTTCATTAGATCTGTGAAGTTTACCGTGTTGGAGTAATTCATCGATATGAAAGAATTGTTTGTTGCACTTTTGGCATTGAAATTTTGCTTCGTTATGAGTTAAAATATGCCTCTCTAAGGATTTTTTACTGGAATAACATCTGTTGCATTGAGTACATTTGAGATTTAAATTGGAACGCGTAGCGGAAACTCTGACTACCTTATTACACGCATTTTCCGCATTTAAAAGCACATCCTTTTCGCCATTGTCGTATTTTGTATTCCCATTTTTTTTTATATACTGTCTTTGTCTTTCTTTGTGATTTCTCAAATTTTCCATTGAGGTAACTCTTTTGAACATCGTCAGTCTTCTCGTACGATAAGCTTCTCTTTTAACAACAGGTACCTCGTGCGTCGATCGTTCTAATTTATTATCAGTATCTGACAATATTTCATTGCCAGTCTTAATATTACTATCGGATTCTTTCAAGATTTGGACGTTAGTTTTGTCGTCTGACATAGAATCTTGGTAACGTAAAAGAGAATAATTATCCTCTTCTTTCGTTAGAAGTGGAAAGTGTTCTTTTTCGGTTTGACAATATTGATCCTAGAAATAATAATAACGGAAGATTGATATTTCAAATCAATTGTAAAATATAAATACGTACTTTGACAGTGTCAGCTTTTTTGATCGCTTTGCCATATAGTTGTCTTAACTTGACATCCGCTCGTTGACACTGTTCTCTGAGTTCGTGAGCTGCATTGACTTTGAGAATGCATTTTATACAAATATGCTCGGGTAATCCGTCGTCTTCGGCAACCTAAGGCAATCTTAAAGGTCTTTAGATTCCGTGGGCTTGTATTAAATGGTAATAATGTAAGTAGGTAAGAAATATTGAATACGACTGACCTCGATACCTCCGCATAGCCATAACTTTTCGGACAAATCCTGGACGCTCTTATCTTTCGTAGAATTGTCCTCGATGGAAAAGATAGGTTGATTGTCGTTGCTCGACGATAGACAAACACGGCATAAATAATTATCTCGGTTTGTCATTATTTTTGATCGTATTTCTTTGCCGGCTGTATTTATGCCTTGGCCCTATTTGAAATGTTCCTTTTTGGAAAATCCTTCGCGGTACGAATTTTCACGAAAAAGGCAAAATTTCTCGTGACGTCATCATCGAACGTGTATCGAAGGTATATCGAATGTATATCGAATGTATATCGAATGTATATCGAATGTATATCGAATATATATCGGATGGATATCGAATGGATACGCGCCGCGTGTGCCTTTTTTTTTTTCTTTTTTTTTTCTTTTCACATGCGGACATATTGACGGCAACTTAGTATAAAAAAAACCTAATTGGTAATTGGAATTTACAATAAGAGTCCATTTTTATTGGTAGGTCTATGAGAAAGACGAGCATAATAAATAGATTAAAAAAGATTACAGAGATTTGTATGAAAAATTGTAAACGAGCCGTAATAGAATGTGCTTCTAATCCAATCGGGTCGAAGTCACATTTCTTGGATTGTTAGACACTCTGCTGAAAGATATTCGTTGTAAAAGCAAAGTGTAAGATGAATTGAACAAAATATTGAAAAAATGAAAAAGAATGATAGTTGTATATAAAATGATCAAAAATTGGGCTCCTCCTTTAGATCGCGCTGATCGTTCGATGCTCAGAGGAAGAGTAAGTGCGCATGCTCGAACTCAAGAGTGGTTCCTAGAGGAAAGAGGAGAGAGACGTGTCGGCTGAGTTGGGCGCCAGAGCTCCGCGTGGTCACTTACTACTTGTCAGTTCGTTATTTTAGAGGATCTACGATCTAAGGATAGAAAGGACGATGGCACTGTTTCGTTTTAGTTCCAAGCGATGTCTTGAATTACAGGTAAGTCAAGAATTTTTATCTCTCCTTACTTTTTCTTAAGTTCATTGCTAAAGAGTTATGGGTAAGATTAGGGTGATTTAAATGATTCATAACGTTTCGGCACGTTATCCATTTCGGTGCGAAATTCGAACGGTCCGTGAAAGTTTAGGTTCGTCGAGGGGGCATTGACGACCGCGTTCTTGCCTTCCCCCTTGCCTTTCGAGAGACCGATCGATTCACCTTCCTTCACGAAACCAAATTTTTCCTTCTCGGAAACAGTTTGCTTATTTAAGTACAGGAGGAGGGCGTCAGGGCTTTATCGACCGACATTATTTGCCATTATTTGCCATTAATTGCCGTTATTTGCCATTAATTGCCGTTATTTGACATTATTTGCTATTATTGGGCATTACGATAATTCTCGAGCTCCTATTCGCTATCTCTGTAGGGAGAGATCTAAATTATTTTTAATCGAGAAAAGACATTTGCGTGAGAAGAAAAATGTGCAAAGTCTAGTGCCGTGCGAGCTATTGAAAGAGGGTGCCCCGTTATTACTACGAACGGCCGATGCGCCCCAGTGTCAACAAATTTTTCCTGACATTTCTATATTCATTATTATCCAAGTAATACGTCCAGCTTACCGACCAGGAGCGTGCTTTCTCGTTCGATGTCGCGTTTCCGGTTATGTAATATGACTCTTCTTGACAATACCTATTTTTCAAACGTTCATTTTGCATTTTAACGAACAGACAAAGAGTATTTGGAAACGTTGTATTAATGAGCTCGAAAGGAAATTCTTGTTTAGCCTTCGCGCCAAATTATACACCAACACACGTTCGTTCTGTCTTATTATATGGTTATGCACATATTGCAACGAATAAACATTCGAACCTATTGTATAATTATCATTGAGAATAATGGAAAATTTGATGCGTATTATCTAATCGATTAAAGTTTCTGTCAGTTATTTTATACGCGACAAGGTAGAAGAATGTGGAACGCAACGACTTCTTAATTTGTCTATAAATACAAGACTGGTTTTCCTCTTTTTTCACATTCTTTTTTCATTAACGTTATTTTTCCTCTTTGAATCTTGAATGCTTGTGTTTATTAAAGATTTTTCCGAACCTAAATTTGTTTAATCTGAAATCTGTTTAAAAGATTGCTTATTTCATGCGTGCACGAGATATTCTAGAATTCGACTAGAACACAGGTGTTCATTGAAGAAAATAAGTACATACATATATATAATAAAATGGCGATGTCGGTTTGGTAAGACATAGATAGCTAAGTTTAGCGACATTTCGAGGTCAAAAATCTGACCCATTCTCTTGATCTACATTGATCGTGACCTATGTCTAAAAATCTTTCGTGGCTAGCACCTGTCGAGCGTGCCTCCCTGATCAATCCTATTACGTACATAGAATTACAACGGTCGTTTTATGGATATGTCAGTAGGACAAAACAATCCTTTCTCTCGTTTCGTTTGACTAAGGTCTTTGGCAAGATAACGTTATTTCTTGCTCATTATAAACGGCTCGTCTGTTACTTAACAGACAAAACATCAGGCATATGGTATTTGAATCGCGTAACGAATTATTTCAGGGTTGCGCCTCTTCATTTTATACTTGAGACCGTACTTTATTTTTAGTCGCGCGTCCTAAGTATAGTTTTATTTTCGAGCAAAGTGTATGAATCCTGTTTTCACATCCCTAACAATAATTATTATTTTTTCTATATATGTAGTAGATATGTATTACGTTTAACATAAGTTAGATTTACGCTACGTACGAACAGTTTGGATTTAGTTTGCTCCGCTTGTATGTGTGTTTTATACTTACGTATGTCCGATCAGTGATCAAATTTAATCGCGCTTTTGGGTCTGAAACTCTTTTCCTCGCATTGATACGTGCGAGGCATATACATTTGAGGTATAATAAAGAGCTCTCGAGACCGAACCGTTAATACCCTCCGTGGCATTCGTTTTAACGCCGTTCGGCGATTACATGACGCGAAATCAATTAGATAATTGCAATTCGCGGGTGTGCGCCAACTGGCAATGCCCTTCAGAAGCCACTCTTTATTACGTAATATGCGATACTAAGTGTTATCAATCGCGCGCGTCGAGTGCTTTATCTTACTAATAATTAATCAAACATGAATATACATACGGACGGATGGACGGACGCACGCACGCACGCACGCACGCACGCACGCACGCACGCCGACAAAATTTACAATTGATCGTACATGGCGTCGATGCGTGATAATCTGATTAAAAGTGCGTCCATACGTGACCGTTCGGACAAGATTTTCGATTAAAGAATTTAAAAAAATTATCAAATACTTAACATTTCTTTTTCTACATACACTTTTACCTTTATAAATATCACTTTGTCTTCGTTGTATAAATAAAGTTTCTATATCTATAAATAATATTTCTCATTAAATTGGTAACATATTTATAGATGACCTGAAAAGTAAGTGCCGGTGAAAGTAAGTATGCGCGGAGAACGGACAATCTTCGATTATTTCTCAACGAACGACTACTGTTTATTTAGAAGACTCTGTATATGCAGCTGTTGCTTTCATTACGATGCAAAATAATAATTGCAAGGAAACGTTTCCATCGCATTTGGTAGTAAATAAGTAGGTAAGGAAATATCTTTAACTGACAAATGTCGTTTCGGAGGAAATCGCATAAGTGAATTTTCAATCGATAACGCGTTACATGCAGCTCAGTAATATACAGCCTTAAATAACTTACAATAACTGAACAACTTATAATGAGAAAATGATTTCCCATCCAAATCCAACGGCTGCGCAAAGTAAAAGAAATCGTTATATACATTGGTATGTATAGGTAATATAAGATAATTGAAAATGTTTAATTAGCGCGATAAAGTTCGTAATGACGTTACGAACGTCTTAAGGTTGGTGTGAACGTCAGGCAGCAGATGAAAGCTCGTAGTTGTTCCGCGTGGAGTATCGTAATCGAGACGAACAGCGGAAAATCTAAATCGACGAGCAAATAAATTCAACTTTATTATCGCGCCGAGTCTTGTGATAAGTTCCTGCCTTCTGTCACACCTGCCAAAGCGATAATTCTAGGTAATCGTGACGATGGGCATTTTATTACAACGTTATTTCAAACAATAGATGGATTCTTTTGCAAACGGTCAATGTTTGTCTATTGTTGAAAACGAAACCGTCTTCTTACGATACGCGTTTATGAATCTGATTGTGTTATTAGCTACATTATATTCATTTACTTGTACGCCTAATGCTCGGTATTACGTTCAATTACATAATATAATAAATTCAAGCCATTTTATCTTTGGATCGGTACTGGCCAAGTTCCAAACTCATCGTTTCTCTAAATATAATGTTGTAAGCCAATCTATAAACGATAGATAATGCAAATTTGATCGATTGGTATAATCCTATTTGATATTTCTACACAAATTATAGATCGTCTTATGTAATAAGTAATAGCTCGTTGATAAAAGCGTAGCGTGAAACGTAGAGCGATCTTTGAACTGAAAATTTTAAGATGTAGATGATTTAAAGGTGTAGATTAGCTGACACGATATTTATTTTAATGACCGAGTTAGCGTTCTTAGCCCCCTTCCCCTATGTTTCTTTATTTATGTTAGAAAAATTCACAGTCGGGATATTAATTAACAGTCGATTTACCATTTGGTTCGCTGAAAAGCATAATGAAAGAAGAAGGCAACCTAACGAGCGTCAACGTCACTCGAGAATCACGCGAGTGAGTAAAGATAGAGCCAATAGTTTTACTCGATGGCAAGCGACGATAGTTTTTTCAACGATCGCCGGTGTTACCACGAGGCATGCATTATGATAATGACCTTTAATGCGAGACCCCGTGACCTCAAGGCGAGTCTCCATTTTATCATATACCAAACGATCCATCCGATTTATCGGATGCACATATCAGTAATAATTCTACGCACGTCCTATCAAGAGATTCCACATTACGGTAACGCTAAATTCTCTCTAACGAAATGACACATTTCCTTTACGAAAGGATGCCAAAAATGATGAGTGAAAATACAAACAAATTGTTTAATATTAACAATCGCTTAATACTATATATTATAATAGAGCTACGATATTATTAATATAACTCATTCGTAAAAGAATAGGACAAATATAAAATAGATTTTTTTCTTTTTTTTTTTTCTTTACATTTCTCTCCTCCTTGAGAAAAGGAAAGAAAGAGGGAAAAGATATTGGATTAATAGTGGAGATCGCGTTAATTTCTCATTGTCGGTAGAAATGATCTTTCCATTACGAAATCCTGACGTAGCAGTACGGAAGTCGAATCGTTCGCATAACGATCATTAACTTTCGACGTACGACACACATTCTTTGCGCGTTTGTGCATGTCCCCTTTTACGTAATTCTGATATGTCATAGGAAAAGTTGGACAGTAAAGATATCTTTTAGGAATTTTTGGATTGTGTCTATGATTAACACACGCTTTTCACATGGGCTTTTCGAAATAGAAAAGAAATATGAAAATAGTTCATTATCTCGTGTTATTTCAGAAATTGAGCAGCACCGTTACGAACTCTGTGGCCGTTCGATCGCTAGCCGATTCTTCGACCGACCTGAGGAAAGTCTTGTCCGAGAAGATACCCAAGGAGCAAGAACGCGTAAAGGCCTTTCGCAAGAACCATGGCTCTACCAAAGTTGGGGAAGTCACCGTCGATATGGTATTAGGATAAACTGTTATACGAGAGAGCGGGGAAGATAATTAGTATTAAAATCAATTCTAAATAAACTTGAATTAAACCTGTGTGTCTGTGTAGATGTACGGTGGCATGCGCGGTATCAAAGGATTAGTTTGGGAACCATCGGTACTAGATCCCGAAGAAGGTATTAGGTTTCGTGGCAAATCCATTCCGGAATGTCAAAAACTCCTTCCGAAAGCTTCCGGAGGGGCGGAACCTCTACCGGAAGGTCTTTTTTGGCTTCTGATTACCGGAGATGTTCCAACGGACGCGCAAGTCAAAGCGATCTCGCAGGAGTGGGCCGCGAGAAGTGCCTTGCCGAAGCACGTGGTTACGGCCTTGAACGGTTTCCCTAAGAGCTTGCATCCAATGACCCAGTTTTCGGCAGCTATCACCATCTTGAATAGCGAGAGCGAATTCGTTAAAGCGTACAACAAGGGCGTCCATAAAAGCAAGTATTGGGAAACCATCTACGAGGATTCGATGAATCTAATCGCCAAATTGCCCGTCGTAGCCGCCACGATATATCGAAATATTTACAAAGATGGCAAGGGTTTGGGCTCTGTTGATTCGGGCAAAGATTGGTCCTGGAATTTCGCCAACATGCTCGGCTACGACAATTCTCAGTTTATAGAACTCATGAGGCTCTACCTAACCATCCATTCCGATCACGAGGGCGGCAACGTTTCGGCCCATACCACCCACTTGGTAGGCTCGGCTTTGTCCGATCCTTATCTATCCTTTGCCGCCGGGATGAACGGTTTGGCCGGGCCGCTTCACGGTTTGGCGAATCAAGAGGTCTTGGTATGGTTGGAAAAATTACGTTCCCAAGTAGGAGACAATCCGAGCGACGATAAGCTCAAGGATTTCATCTGGAATACCTTAAAAAGTGGCCAAGTGGTACCTGGTTACGGTCACGCTGTCCTTAGAAAGACCGATCCCAGGTATACGTGCCAAAGGGAATTTGCTTTGAAACACTTGCCCAACGATGCTCTATTTAAGGTACTAATTATACATTTTATTCGAATAAATAGTTTATACTCTATGTTATACTCTAATGCTTTTTCTTTCCCTCCAGTTGGTCGCTCAAGTCTACAAAGTTGTACCTCCAATTCTCCTGGAAACTGGAAAAGTAAAGAACCCATGGCCGAACGTAGACGCTCATTCGGGAGTCTTATTGCAATACTATGGTATGAAGGAAATGAACTATTACACCGTCCTATTCGGAGTATCGCGCGCCCTGGGTGTACTCGCATCCTTGGTTTGGGATCGTGCTCTTGGCTTGCCCATCGAAAGGCCCAAATCTTTGAGTACCGATCTACTAATGAAGGCTGTTAAAGCATAAATTGGAGACCGGTGTTTGCGCGCAACGTTTCAGTATCATTAAAACCACCAAATCATATCCGCCGACCGCAAGCAACCGTTGTCGACGTTTACGATTCATATCGGCGAGTACAAGAGAGCTCTACGACTCATTGTCAATTTAAACTTTACTTCGATAAAACTTCGAGAAACGGGAATCGTCTTGCGTCATTCTCCGATACTCGCGTCCTAAAAGAAAACGTAGTTTCATTGGAACGTAATACAACTGCCAAATATTACTGAAAAATATTCGCGAGATAGCAATCTTGAGAGAGAATAAATAATGTATTCGTGTACACAATTGCCACTTGATATTTGCGCGATCAAATCAGGAATAAAAGGCGATAAAGCAATATCAAAGGATTATCCCAATTTTAAAAACAGTTGATAATTAGATACGACATGGTAGTGTATTATGTCATTTAAAACGTCATTTTCATCGACCGATGATTCGATTAACACTGCCCACAGTTTTGCGCGATTTTATTTTTTCGAATCTATAATACCATGCCACCCAACCTCCGCCACATCTCCCCCAACCCCTTTTAATTGGTAGCAAAATAGCTTCATTGACTCCTTTAACCGAATCAAATAAATATCGTAGGTACGTTAGTTAACGCTAATGGCAAACACGTGTATGCACGGTGCTACATGTCGTTATAATATCTAACTATTAAATCATATTAGATCACTCGCTCAGGAAGTTCACGTATGTCGCGATTCCTAAACCACCCTCCCCCCACCTAATTATATATACATCCGTAACAGAAAACACTTACAAGGCTAACTAAATACTTAATTAAATACCGTTCAAAGTGCTTTCTATAGCACTGGTTGTTGGTTTTAGATTTTCTCGAACATATTAATAAAATGATTCGGTCTTATACCGAACCGATAAGAGACATGCGTAAATTAAGAAGGATGACCAGTGGTAGATCCACTGTTATATGAGAATGTATGAGTGTGTGCGATTCTTTATTTATAATAAACATGAAAATAAATAGATATTTAAAAATAATATAAGACACGCGATCATTTCTTAATACCTGATCTGAAAAATACAGGAGGACGCGTGCATGTACTTTTACTTGATCGATATAATATATATATATATATATATATATATATACATATGATAGATGAAAATCTTTTGGGTAAATCCTACCGCATCTTAGCATTTTCCTTTAAAATACATTTTATTCACTATTTACTATTTATATTAACATCACTGTGTAGAACGTCACAATGTAAAAGAATGAATTATCCATTTAAACCTTCCTTATTATCTCTAATTAATATGTACTTTAATGTACAGATATTATTATAAATTTAAATCACACGTATTTTTTTTACCATACAGATCGTCGATTTTTATGTTGAATATTTATCAAAAGCAGTATTATTGTCTAAATAAAAATCGATCATTACTTGTGGAAAATATCGAAATTTAAAAACAAAAAAAGACAGACACAGAAGAGATTTAAAAATTAAAAAATTTTTAATTTTAAACAAATCGCAGGGTCGTTTCACTAGCTTTTTTTTTACCCAAACTAGACATAATATGTTTTTGTGTGTATTCTGTAGAATTTTCTTTTTAATTTATTTTTAATTAATTCGAGTAAGAGAATAACCAAAAGATCGGCGATAAAAAAATTCGACTCGTTATATTATTTGTAGTAACCACGTTTCCATTAATTCTATTATTGAAACATTCGACAAAATTCCGATTCGAGAAAAAATCACGTGTGTTTCTACATATATATAACTGCAATAGTTATACATATACACGATAGTTTGTTATTTTTAAGAGTCATTTCTCAATATGAGAAAATTAACCTTTCGTTATTTTATATGTAAGAATCTCACTCTTCACTTTAGACGGCATTTATCTTATACAATGATGTTCTAAGTATTATCAATTAAAATTTAATCGACGCTCGCGACATAATTAGATACTCAATATTGTTAACATTTTAACTGAATATTGTTTAAGTGGAATATTCCTAGCTGCATGCAATTTATTATATCACAGCTATTGTGGTTAAACACATTAAAAAAAATCAATATATTTTTAATTAATTAATAAATAAAATTTTTGTTTTCGTTATAACACTACACACAAATGAATTTGTATTGTTACACAAGGTGTATTCATTTAATTAAGATTATTTGTCATTTGGATTTTTCCAGCAAACAACTCCTCGTCCCGATATTAAATCGATGTACTTATCACAAAACAATTCGCATTCTATTTGCTAATGCTCGGTTGTCTCTTGTGTATCCTTGTTATGAAGTCTTACAGATGTTTATACGATTCGGCCGCTAAGAAATCTTCTTAAATTCTCTTACGTAAATGTTAAAAATATTCTATAGATTAGAACTATATCTGCTGATCTTACTTTTGTCTTTTCTTTTTATCTTTCTTTTTTTTGTCCTTTTTTTTTCTTTTTTACAGTCGCTTATTGTTAATAAAGTGTATAAAAACTATGTACAGAGATGTACCTTTTACTTTTGCATAAGAAGCCAAATCGACGTACTCTTTTGGTACGTAAACAAGTACTTTTTACGGCTTCGGCGTTTATTATAAGCACAAGTGAACGGGTCCGACTATTTTCAAGAATTCATTTCTTTTTCTTACAATAACCGATCCTTTATCAGATAATACTTGCAAAATTAAATGACATATGAAAGATGTGCGAACGAGAAATAAAACTTGGCAGTTATCACTTTTGAAAATGCATGTTACTTAAAGGTAAAAACAACGCGTATTCAACATATTAATAAGAAATAATCAAATTAATCTAACTTTATATAATACAGGGAAATTATATTTTCTATTTAACAACAATCTTTTAGCCTTCAACTTTTTCTTTAACTTGGACTTTAATGCTTATTGTTAATTAATTTTTTCTTTACAATTACATTTCGCGCGTGTATTATTATTTCATCGAAAATGAAAATAAATTTGTTGCCCGTCCACTCTCAAATACATTAAACATTTGCTATAGTAATTGTCTCCGTATATGTAGTTATACTTTGATCGTCGTACTATACAAAGTAACGTAAAGATTTTCAAACGTGAAAGAATTATTTTTGCATTATGTACGACCATCAAAGTAGCAATCGTGCTAACTCGCGCTAATCACATATTATACAGTTTAATTATTTTGTTGAATTTATGACAAACTCTCATAATGTACGTCATGTCTTCTTAAGACGTCCAACGATCCATTCCAGTCCTTGGTAGAGTCTACGATATCAGTTATATTCATTATTTAATGAACGTTATACGTTATATATGTATATACATATATATTGTATTAATGCATGCTAGGATTAAAAAGGAAATAATTATTTACCCTTCTCCCGTGAGAGCGCAACAGCTTTGTATGTGCCATTGATGTTTTTTGATGGACGTTAAATCTAGTTGTCTTGAAATTTCAGCAGCTGTCATGCTACCCTTCAAGTCCTGCTTATTAGCATAAACTAAAACATTAGCTTTGCTAAGTTCCTCGTGATTTAACATAGAATATAATTCTTCTCTTATTACACCGAGTCTCTCTCTATCAGTACTATCTATAACCATTATTATAAATTCTGTATTTGTGTAATAAGTGGACCAAGCTGCCCTTAAGCTCTGCTGTCCTCCTAAATCCCACATTATAAAATGAATATTCTTCCATACTACTTCTTCTACGTTTGAGCCAATAGTAGGTGATGTATGAACAACTTCGTTCATCAGGAATTGATACAATATGGTTGTTTTACCAGCATTGTCCAATCCAACCATAACTATTTTATGCTCTGAAAAAGGATTTAACTTTCAATCTTATTTGTTTTCTATATATAGAAATATAGAGAAAAGTGCATAATCTAACATACTTGCAATGTATAAATATGTACAAGAAATATCATTTATATTAATATAACAAGATGATGGCCACGTTCAAACATTCGTTACTTTGATATGATATGATAAATAATACAAAGTTACAAATAGAATTGACACAAGAACAAAAGGTAATCGCAGTTAATTATGAATTTATTATATTTGTACATTTTTTCTATCCATTAAAATGTATGTAACCGTAATATTTGATTATTGAAAAGATTGCTTTTACCTTCGTTACCAAAAAGACTCCACAACTTGGCGAATAGCAATCCCATATTGATCACAGTTTCGAAATAATTCGAAAAACACCGCGCACGTTTACTTTCTCTCTCTCTCTCTCTCTCTCTCTCTCTCTCTCTCTCTCTCTCTCTCTCTTTCTCACTATCCCTCTCTCGTATTATAATACAGCCTTGATTACGATAAAGAGAATGTATGTATTTGGACTTAGAAATAGGGCATCCATCTCATTGTTACAGGGTTATGTCCAGCTTTTCATCACCGCACTTAGTTTTATTTTCACGATATTTCGCGGTCTCATGTCAACGAACAGCATAACACAAAAAAAAAAACAATAAAGACACAATAATTTGCAATTGTTGCCAGTAAGATAAGATAAATTGTTAAACGGAGTAATTGTAAAAGAGCATTCTCTCTAATCTAATCAAGACGATCGCGACATGTTGCATATGCGATTAAAATGTTCCTACGTACTGATTGGTTCAATTCTAGTTTGCGACTATGACGTCACAAAAATTCTACCATGCACTGATTGGAGAAAAAGCAATTGTACAACGAGCACCGAGCGCGCGTTAAATTAAATATTTGTATTATTTTACAATTTCTACAATAGTCGAAGTTTCCAGTAACAAAAAATAATTGTAATTTCTAGTTATAATTATTCTTCTTTTTTCCTCTCTTTTCTAATCTTTAAATATTAACGAGATCGTACAAGTGATTATAGATAAGAGCTATTGGGTAAATATTTAGGCGAAAATAAAATCTTAATATCCATGAATACACAAATGCTACATATTGTATAACTTATTTCTATATACTTTTGTGACGTACTTATGTTTGCAGGGAATATATGAAAAAGTAAATGTTTAGTATCAATAAGCATACATATCTTACATATTTGCAAATAAAATATCGTTAGAAGCATTTAAAATGTTTGTGCTTAATCAGCAGAAATCATTACTCATAATAATAGCTCGTCCCATAGATGGACGAATTCGCTTGGATTTTTGTATCTATTTTAGATTTATATATATATATATATATACGTAATCGAACGAATTGACTTGATATTTGAATTGATATTTGAAAGTATGTATACGAAGATGTAATTAAATCGGATAAGATGACGATATCCGTTATGATATAAGTGAGAAATAATAAAAAAAAGTAATACATATTTGTGAAATTGCGTAATACATATATTGTGAAACTACGAAAACGTAATGTAATAGTAGTGGAAATGAGGAAGCATAGCCGAGGCTATGATTGGCGCGTTACGATTGGTGCGTTAATGTCTGATGACTCTGCGTTCTTCGTTGGACATTCGTCGGACATACGTGTATGACCACTTGTTGCTAATATTTGTCATTTAAGTTATCCTCAAAAATATTCAAGTTAATAAATCTTAGGGAAAATGTCGCAACCGTAAGTAATAATTTGAAATATAAAATATTATAAATACATGTGTAAATTTTTGTTTGATTATTTGTTTTTATAAATATATAAGTTAAATTTATGTCATAAATATATGGTTCTTCTCCATTTCTTCAATTAATTTACTCTTCTAATGAACTACACTCAATGTGAAATTTAAAAGAAAAAATGAACGTTTCAATATTAAATCCACAAATAGAATATATGTATTATATTATATTTATATTATATATATTATATTTATATATATATATTACATGTGTTATGCTTTTCATGATAAGTAATTTCATATTGAACATTTCAGCACTGCAGATATCGCATTAATTGGCTTAGCCGTTATGGGTCAAAATCTTATTTTGAATATGAACGATCATGGCTTTGTCGTTTGCGCGCACAATCGTACCACGAAAAAAGTACAAGATTTCCTTGAAAATGAAGCTAAGGATACGAATGTCATTGGTGCATTTAGTTTGAAGGAAATGATTTTAAATCTTAAGACTCCGAGAAAAGTAATGTTATTAGTCAAGGGTAAGTAATTTTCTATTATTAAAAATATTGTGGTATATTATATATGCTACCATTATTAAAAAAAAATCGTTTCAATGAAATGTTTCTTGTACGTCGTATTTTGCAGCTGGTTCAGCCGTAGATGAATTTATCGATCAACTCGTGCCTCTGTTAGCTCCAGGAGATATTATTATCGATGGTGGTAATTCCGAATATCAAGATACAGAGAGAAGAACGAAAGATTTAGAGAAAAGAGGAATACTTTTTGTTGGAAGCGGGGTGAGCGGAGGAGAAGATGGAGCACGATATGGACCATCCTTAATGCCTGGGGGTAATTCTAAAGCTTGGCAACATATTAAGCAAATCTTCCAAGTAATTATTCCACTCGACTATGTAATGAATGTCTCCTAATTCTCTGATTAAAATTGTAAGATAAATCTATTGCGCATGTTTTCTAGTCAATATGCGCCAAAGCCGATGGGGAGCCTTGTTGCGATTGGGTAGGTGAAAATGGCGCAGGACATTTTGTAAAGATGGTACACAATGGTATAGAGTATGGTGATATGCAACTTATTTGTGAAGCGTATCATATTATGAAAAATGGTTTACAATTGAATCAAGAAGAAATGAGCAAGGTTTTTGACGAATGGAATAAAGGAGAACTGGATTCATTTCTTATCGAAATTACTAGAGATATTCTTAAATACAAGGATAAAAAGGGCTACTTGTTAGAACGTATCAGAGATTCAGCAGGACAGAAAGGAACCGGCAAATGGACAGCTATATCTGCGTTAGACTATGGAATCCCAGTTACATTAATCGGAGAATCAGTTTTTGCAAGATGTCTTTCCTCCCTAAAGGATGAAAGATTAGAAGCTAGTAAAGTGTTGGAAGGACCCGATACTACCAAGTACCAAGGTGATAAAAAGCAGTTCCTAGAACATTTGAGAAAAGCTTTATATGCATCCAAAATTATATCTTACGCGCAAGGTTTCATGTTATTAAGAGAAGCTGCCAAAATTCACAATTGGAATTTAAATTATGGCGGTATAGCGCTTATGTGGAGAGGTGGATGTATTATAAGAAGGTAATATAATACAGATACATGTATGTACGTATATATGTAATGTGCCACATTAAAATGGTCAAATAATTATATATAATTTTTACAGTGCATTTTTGAAAAACATAAAGTTAGCTTTTGATAAAAATCCAAAACTTACTAATTTACTGTTGGACGATTTCTTTGCTAAAGCAATGAAAGAATGTCAAAGTAGCATTAGAGTTGTCGTTTCTAATGCTGTGGCTCTTGGAATACCGACTCCTGCATTATCAACGGCATTAGCATTTTATGATGGCTATAGAACTGCTCAACTCCCTGCAAATTTACTTCAAGCTCAAAGAGATTATTTTGGAGCGCATACGTACGAATTTATTGGTCAAGAAGGTATATTTGTGCACACTAACTGGACGGGTCGCGGAGGAAATGTTTCTGCTTCTACGTACGATGCTTGATAATATTTCCAGAGAGCTCAAAGAGAAAGCAATTCGAAGTAGGCTTCTCAAACGTTTTGTACATGCCTTTTATATTGTTCTCCAAATGAATGTACATTATTGTATAGCATTACTACACACATTAATACATTTATGAGATAGAAGAGGATACATCATATATATATATATATATATATATATATATATATGTTTCTATTTTTTTCGTAATGATTTATTATTTATACAAGCTACGTCGTATCATTGTTGGGTGTATGAATATTATAAATAATTTTATGAAATGGCAATTTTTCAGTGTTATAAATGAAATAAAACTTTTTCCTTTCTTTACCGATTAGTCAACGTAAATACTCTTTTATACTGTTTGTTTTAGGCGCCAATTTGGTGTTACAAAGTATATTTTGTGAGCGTGCCAATGAAATTTTTCTCGAGAGCGTCTAGTACATTTCGTATCTAAGAAATTTCATACATCCTTAGTGACAGAAGATTTACTGATATTAATCCTCATCGTCGTTACAAAATATTTTCTTATTTATTCATAAATACAAAATTGTGAGAATTAAGTTTGTAGCCATAAAAAGTCTCGTTATTCCCTGATGGAAGATATGAAAAAATATGTAGGAAAGTTACTAGCCAAAGTTCCCACATATCCTATTTCCGGTCGAAAGAGAACCGTTCCGAAGTTACCGAAGAATCGATAAAAGGGTCCAGAATGGAAGCCAGTCATAAACAGCTTATTTATCTTCATAATAATTGGCTCCCGCAAACGTTTGCGACGCATAAAACACAATTCTGCATATTTATGTAAGTATAATTAAAGTTGAAATTTGAACATTGTACGGAAAAGCTACGCACATTGTACTTTTTCCATTACAAACGTATGACGATAAGCTTGTCCCTGTTGTCATTTGCAAGTTAACCTCAATCTTTTTTCATAATAGTAATTCCTTCGACCGTTTGTTGGAATATAACGTATTCATTTTGGCTTTACTTCTGTATACGAAAACTGTAGATGATCAATGTTGGAAGGATGGTATTGTCGTTCTATCGCAAACAACAATGCAGATGCCGAAGAAGATGACGAAGAAAGTCCAGAGGAGGAAGTGCCAAACTACAAGGATCAGTATCGAAATCTTAAGCGAAAATTAAAGTTTTTAATTTATGTACGACGAAAACGATTAAGCATGTCGAGCCCCAAGCTAAGTCAAGTTTTCTTATTATTTTTTATATATTTATTTCAGGAAAATGAATGTTTTCAAGAAGCTCTAAGATCCACTCAAAGAAAATTACTCAAAGTAAATAGAGACAAAAGTTTTTTATTAGACAGATTATTGCAATACGAAAAAGTAGATACGTCGTTTAGCGAAAGTGATGAAACTGAGTCATCCGACGAAGAAGTTGCTAGGCTCGATACGTCCAAGAGGTATAATTTTTAACAATTTTAATCATACATTTGTATCCATCGTTATAATAATACATTTTTTTTTTTTTCTTTCTTTTTTTTGTTAGAAAAAAAATGGAAGTCAATGTAGGCAATCACATTTCGCATCATCCATCTACAGTTACTAAACCTCTTAATACGAGCAAAAAGAAAAAAGCTGCACCAAAAGTATCCAAAACGAACAACATACCTACAGTGCGTAATGCTATATGCGCTTTCTTTTATTATAACGAGTACATTATTTGTCACAAGTGTTGCAAAGAGAACATTCTGAAAATTCAAAAACCCTTGCCTTTAATAATTAATTACCTTTTCCAAAGGTACAAGCACCTAATAATATGGTACCGATATCTTTGATGTCGGATGGACATATGACACCTGAAGAAGTAGAAAGGCATTTAGAGTCTCGTCAAACGTTTATAGAACTTGTACCAGAAAAAGCACCGCCTACAGTTCCGACAGAAATGTTCAGCAATGACCCTTCGTTAGATAGGTAACATTGAAACTCTGTCCGTTTTGATATATTTTATTATCGTATCGTCTATTACACGATCATCTATTGCAGTGAATCCAATGAAATCGGCGAGTTAGAAACATCTCCGAGTAATATGGGCGAAGATTGTCTCAGCATGGATATGATGGCTGAGTGACATCGATTCGAAAATAGATTATTGATCAATTATTAATTGCACATAATTGCATGTTTCGTTAATATCAATATTTTATTCAATTAACTTATCTGTGTAACTGTCGTGTAGCATAATAAAATTTTTTATACATATGAAAGATGTCTACGGAAAATATAAATCGTTTAGATCTAGTATTTGAATCAATATTCGACATGGTTTTACGCGTATACGTAAATTGTTCAGAATTTTTCATAAATATGAATAAATATACGTTAATATATACGTATGCGCACACGCGCGTCATCGTCTTCTATCAATGATCTCGCACATCAATCTCTTTGTGCTCTGTGTTGTTTGTGGGAATCGTGTGGTACACGACATAGAAAAGAATTTTATATACTTTTTAGCCTCGATTTGTTGTTCACATACTTTCTATCCTTGAATAATCGATCATCCATTGTTTTTTGTTTTCCTTAGTTTAGAATATACATTTTTTTATAATTCATGACAATTTTCAAGATATATAATATATATATAATGATTACCGTTAATAATTCAGTAGCAAGTATATTAGAAAGAATCATTTGCACGATAGAAATCGAAACAATTTCGAATAAAGACATTTCTCGATTGCCAACTAAACGAAAACTCGACGATATTGGAATATCGAGTAAACAAAATAAACGTGCAAGGTACGAAACGGATAGCGTTGAAGAAATAAATTGCCGTATATGTTATGATTCTAATAGCCAGCAATTTCCTATCGTTTATCCATGCAAATGTAAGGTAAGTAAATTTATATAAACATCTATATTTTCAATGCGCTAATGGAATAATAAAGAGTAAGTAAATACATATGTTTATGCGTGTACGCGTATATACTATCGTATTATTAATATTTATACAATATGTACAATGTTTTAGTTTTGGTAATTAGTATATACATATATGAACAATTATAATACACATATTATTTTGAGCTGCAATCTATTAGATATTATATATTTGTATGTACTATTTTTAGGGTACGATGGGTGCTGTTCATGTGAAATGTTTAGAACGTTGGTTAGAGGAAAGCAATAGAAATAATTGTGAATTATGCGGACACGTATTTCAAGTCGAACGCACCCCACGTTACAAAGCTATTACATCCGTTATTATATGGCTGTGCGTTATTCAACATCAACGTCATCAATTATATATGCGCAATTTGAGAACAGATTTGCTTCGCTGTATCATTGTCACCCCAGCGACCGTAATATGTTCCTACATTTGCGTGATTGGTGCTGATTTTTATGCAGCGAATAATTATAATAATTTTCCTCCAGCACGATGGACCACTTATTCTTTGCTAGTAATGATGGCATTACTCATTTTTTCGTATTTCCTCTGGATATACATAGCAGTTGAAAATCATCAAAAAATTTGGTTTTATTGGTGGCAGAAAACAAGCATTGTCAAAATTACATTGCCTTTGAACAATAGAACTTAAATAAACGATAAATCTAATATATCACAAGTTTGATCATTATTCGATGCTTCATCAAATGCTTCTAGCCGCCGTATATGCAAATGTCGTCATAACTCATTAAAGGAGAGTTATTACGATGCTCGTCGTTTTATAGAAATCTTTCCACGGCTCAGTTGCGATATGTAAATTCTAACTTTGCTTCCATCCGATATTTTTTTCACCCATATCTAGAAAATGTCATCAATTAATCATGTTTATGCTATATTATTTTAAATGCACCCAAATATAAGATCATTTTTAAATATCGTTTGTTCTCAACATTCGTTATACTCTTAGCTTGTTATTTGAATATTTAATCATTGTACTTACAGCTTCTGTTCCAATCGCCGATATGTTTGCCGCAAATCTCGTCAAGTCCTGTCCTTCTACGTATACCGGTTGTCCACGATGGAACCTGCATTGTTTATTATAATTGCATAACAAATTTATACGGAAAATAGATACAAGTTTTATCAAATATAAGAGGAAAATATACGTAGGTAATACCATCGTCTTTCATAGAGGAGTTTTCCACCTTCTATCCTTGTTTCCACTAGAGATGTGTCGGTAGATGGCGAAATATGTTGAGATTGTATATTTACTGTATTGTAATGTGGAAGTACTACTACAAACATTTTTAAGCTCCTATAAGAAATGATTAAAAAAAGAAGGGCGCGCACGTACGCGCATTCAGTGGCACAATACGAATCTTACGAAAATAATTACCTGGTTTTCTTATCGTCGTTAAAATTTTACCCCGACTAATAGCTTTTAAATCACTTTCTATTTCTTTTTCATCTAATAAGTAATTTAATTGCGCCGGAGGAGGTTTCCTACGTTTCTCGACTTTTTCGGGTACCGGATCGTTCGGTCGCCTACGTAATTTTCTTGTCATCACTGGCTTTACCTACATACGTCATATCATTCATTAATAATTATTTCATTATATTGCCTTATGTTGATATTTAATGTAATAATTGTACCTCCATCGAATCTCCTGTAAGCTCCATTGTATGCCGATCGGATTCAATCATTTTTCTTTTTTCTTCCATATCCGTTAGTAAGTTTTCTTTCAAGTCTATTTTCTTTTCCTCAAATTCTTTAGCAGCTGCTTTTTTCTCCAGTATGTAATCTCTTTCGACCCATTCCGTTAAATAATCTCGATAAATGATATTCAGACGCAACCTAATAAAGAGTAAAAAAGTTCAAGCGGAGAAAAACAACATAGTTCAATCAACAAAATGCATTACACCATTAAACCTTTCTTTGTATTGTGCTTCTAAGCGCTTTAGTTTACGATTATATTCTGGGTGGGTGCCATCCTTCAGTTGTTGTAATTGCTTTTTTAAATTGGCTAATTTATCTTGATATACCCTAAAATTCAATTTTATTATTAAATTTTGTTGGTGAAATATCGTTAACAATTACTAACTTATTTCTAACTCACTGTTCTTTAATCTCTGTATATTCTTCAGATTTTCCCATATCCGTCTCGCTAGCTTCTTCCGTATCTATAAGCATTACATGTAATTCAATGTATAAAAACATTAATGCACTTTATTCGTAGATATATCAAATATGATGTACCTTCATCGCTATCGTCCTGCTCCTCCGCATCTCGATCTTCCTCGACATATTCTTCATTATCTTCGTCGATGTCGTAATCTTCTTGAGCGTACATCGTTGAAAACGGTGAGTTTTGATATGACATTGTTTCTTTCTTCAAAATAAATCTTTACATTTTCGGTGTAATCGAAAGGGTCGTGGTTTTAGGTTAGAATACGAACGATGCGTTGTCTACCATCGCGTGGCCTATGTGCAAGCACAACACAGGAATACGCCATCTTGTCTGCATGCACATGTATGTACAATTTATTAATGTCGCCTATCGTTTTTTTTCTTCTTCCAATGATTAATAGAATGTTTAAAACGCGTAAACGATACATTATTTGTATCGTATGTAATATGCATTCGTTATTTGCATTATTTTTCATCGAAGATTAATCGAGGATCAATGTGTTGTAATTGTAATGTCGATTAATCGTTGGGCGCGAATTTCAAATTCGATTTTTCCGCGAGCAACAGAGTGATAAATAAGAAACGTTTCGCTGTTAGATCGCGCTTCGATCACGACCTTGGCTTTGCGTGAGTATATTGAGTATATCAAATTCAATATCAAGATCTTTGCTAATCTTCTTAACGTCTCTTATTTGCGTTTATTAATTGATAACAAATTTTCCATTTTGCTGTGTCGCCTACGTAAAACAACTTATATAACAGTAAGTACATATTTCAATCGTTTAATATCGAAATAGTAGTTGTAGAAAAAAAAAGTTTGTATTATTTAAAGGATATTAAAATATATAAAATACATATCATCAAGATGCCGAGTAACGTTCAAGAAGGTTTTTCTACGAAAGCTATCCACGCTGGCCAGGATCCAGCACAATGGAATCATTGGTCGTTGGTTCCTCCTTTAGTAATGTCTACTACTTTTCAACAAAGTCATCCAGGAGAAAGTCATGTAAATGAAATAAATGCATATATATTAATATACACTGCTACTATTATTATCTACGATTGCAAATAATCTATCGAGACAATTTTGATAGGGTTTCGAATATGGTAGAAGTGGCAACCCGACGCGCAACGTATTGGAAACGTGTTTAGCAGCATTGGAAGATGGAAAGCACGGTTTTACTTTTTCATCGGGCTTGGGAGCCATCACGGCTGTGACAGGTTTACTCGAAACGGGAGATCATGTCATTTCTGGAGACGATGTTTATGGCGGAACTAATCGTTTTTTTCGAAAGTGCTTAGTTAAACAAGGTATTAAGGTATCTTTTGTGGACCTGGTAGATACAAAAAACCTCTTGGCTGCTTTACAACCAAACACCAAGGCTAGTATATACAATATCAATGTAATAATATATACGTTTTCAAAAGTTTACTTAATCCGGACATTGTATTCCAGATGGTTTGGTTGGAGACACCCACGAATCCTCTATTAAGATTAGCAGATATCGAAGAAATTGCCAAAGTTTTAAAGTCCCAAAATCCAGATATCATTTTTATCGTCGATAATACTTTTCTGACGTGCTATTATCAGGTAAACGACAGATGAACATTATTTCTTACACGGCAGATATCATTAAATATCTATATTTATATATTTTTCCTTTAGAAACCATTAGAACTCGGAGCTGATTTTGTAGTATATTCTCTAACTAAATATATGAATGGACATTCGGATATTATCATGGGTGCAGCGATTACAAGGAGAGATGATTTAGCGGAGAGACTTCGTTTTCTACAAAATGGTACGAGCAACGAACCTACCGATGCGATTTATTTAAAACATTTTCATCCATACTCTACAAGTTTTCATATTACAGCAATGGGAGTAGTTCCATCGCCTTACGATTGTGCTATGGTTAATCGTAGTTTAAAAACATTAGAACTTAGAATGCAACAGCATATGAAAAATGGATTAGCTGTTGCCAAATTTTTGGATAAACATCCTCTAGTGGACAAAGTTATTCATCCTTGTACGTATGTTCGCTCTATGTTGATAATACACGTTGTTTCTTCGTCTCGCATCATTCGAATAAATCTACAAATGACCAAATGATATTTTTCTAGATTTACCGTCTCATCCGCAGCATCAACTTGCTTTAAAACAATCGACGGGTCACAGTGGCATCGTTTCGTTTTATATTAAAGGAAGTGCTCAAAAATTTTTGAAGAGTCTTCGTTTATTTGCTTTAGCAGAATCACTTGGTGGCTACGAATCTTTGGCGGAATTGCCGTAAGTACACTGTGACGATATAATATAGAAATATATTCAACATAATATAATACTAATATATTTTATATGTATATATGTAGAAGCGTCATGACACACGCTTCTATTCCCGAGGCCACAAGGAACGAATTAGGAATCACGGATCAGTTAGTTCGTTTGTCTGTTGGACTTGAAACGGAAAAAGATTTGTTAGCTGATCTTGACCAAGCTTTAAAAGCTTCTCAATGATATCAAAAATAGTATTTTTCTAACATAATATTTTCAACAGACACTACGGTTTGCCGACATAGAGAAATTATTTTTTAAGGGATCTTTTTTATATGTGACATATTGCCATAATGTGATACATTTCTTCCTACGCGTGTGTATCGACTTTTATAACTGAGGTAACGTTCTTACTACTAATCATATTGATACGAATACACACAAATGTAAGGATTTGTTTGATATTTACTGTTGTTAAAAGAAATGTGTTCAGGCAGGAGCTGCTTTCATTTATACCTACGCAAATCGTATATAAACGAATATAAATAAATAAATAAATGTAATATTACTAGTATAAAGAGAAAATGTATCTATCAAAAGTGTTTAAAAGAAGTAGAAATATGCATTGTCCTATACCTTTGACGTTTCTGCGATTTAAGCCAAGAACGATTGTAGTTAAAAACTTGATAAGAAAATAATAGAAAGGAAAAAAACAAAATTGTGTTTTACCTTTTATAGATTTTGGATGCGCCAGAAAGAAGGAGGTATTTTTTATTTGTAATATTAAAAACAAAATGGAATAAATCGTTGAAGATATTGGAAATGTATGACACGAACAAATGTTATATATGGTATTAATATTTATATAAATCTTTATTGATTTTAAAATGTTATTACTGTAAATTAATTTTCGAAGTATGCCGTAATTTAGCAGTTTTAATCCTATCATATTCTTGTGCTTGATTGTATAATAGTACACCAGCTATTACAGCACAAGTTCCAAGGGCCGATAAACCGGTTACTGAATTATTGAATAATAAAACTGAGAGCCAAATTAAAAAAGCTCTTTTTGCTGTATTGGCAACGCTGCAAAATACATAATATAATACGTAAGGTCGTCATATTGATATTGTTTGCTTTCTTTTCTGTTTTTTTTTTTTTTTTTTTTTTTTTTTTTTTCTTATTAACGTTTGTTCCACTTACCTATGCGTTACAGGGCTGATGTAATCCATAAGTACGTATGCCGTAATACTTTGAAAATGGAAGAAGACGCCATTTAGAAGAAATGCCGCAAATATTTTAAAACTTAGGGAATGCTCGAGTGCTGGCAAATCTACTAATAAAATTGACACTGGTATTTGTACCACGATTGATGCTAAACTCGTATAAAATTGTAATTCTGCTGGCCTAAAATTACATTGAATAATAAATTTAGAGGACGCGTGCGTTGTTCATTAATAATTATGGAACGATTTGGGGAGAAAACTTACGTATATTTGAAATTGTCTCCGCTAATCAACATTTTCGAATAAACATTTTGAAGACACTCGGTCATGTTTGTGGCCATAGCGGCGATAAATCCTCGTAAATCAAAACTAATTTCGTTTACCGAGCACAAAGCTAGACCACCCATTACAGGGATTAAAGATAAATTTACATATAACCCAGTGTGTTCTCCTATATATTAAATATAATCTCATTGAATATGGACAATAATATTGACAGATATTTAATGACAATAATCTTACCTAATAAATATCTGCTAATAAGGACGGTAAAAAGTGGTGCGCTACTTTTAATAGTTTCAGTAAAGCTTACCGCCACGTAATTGAGCGATACTAATCCTAAAACTACAGTTGTAAACCTTGTACATCCAACCAATATCATGTGTTTATAGAAACCAGGCGGTCGCATCAGGCGCGAGCTAGCCTTATACATACCGCAGGGAAAATACATTTGTATAAATCCACAAATTGCTGTCATTAACATTTGACAGGCACCTGGAAAGTAATACATTTCATATTATTACAATAATATTTTTTCCAGCAGTTTCAAATAGGAATTAGAGAAACAACTCGTATAGGAGTTAAAATATCTTACCCAAAATAGTTGGGTTGCCTTCCATGTACGATAATATGTATTTGTTTAAAAATAATGTACACCCACTGAAGACATACCATAGCGTTAGGAATAATAACGCCCTTGGATTAAATAATCCACCCTTCGCGTCGTTTGCCAATATAACTATTTCCTCGCGTTTTTTAACATGTTCGATGTATTGTTTCCCGCGACTTTCGTGTACCATTGACAACTCTTCCGCGTCGCGAGGAACACTTTGCGCGTAATTAATACGAACGGAATGATTTTCCATCACACCTTTTTACCAGTTATGACATTATACGCGTACGATTTAGAATAAATATTACATTATTTTCTAACGAATTTACATTATTTCCAATTTCTATCATATAACTGAAAACGAGGAACATCAGCTCTTATTGGCAGTCAGTATTCGTTCGCTGATATCGATGGGGGAGTAGTAATACGTGCATTTGTTTACGTTCATAGTTAGGTTATGGTACGCGACGAATTTGACTTATTTGCTATTACTTTGTCTCTACGTATAGATAATTATATTTGAGAAGACGCGACACTCGATTATTATCACTCGCCTTTTATTAATATCTATTTGTCTCTTCATAACAATTTATCACTTATCAATTTTTGTTATTTATGTTTAGTCAGCGGTGCTTCGACTAGATATAATAAATCGATACTAATCGTCGTCCGAGCCCAGAGAGATATTAAACAAGCTTTCGAGTTAATAAGTAAGAGTTTTAAAGCCTGTGGGGACCAGTGGAAAGTCCCTAGTATTTAGTAGAGGCAAAAGCTCGGTAGCGTACTATCGATAACTCGCAAGGATCGAGACATTAATGAATTGTGTCCAATACTTTCGACTACTATTGTTTAGGTTCTTACATTTCTAATAAGATCATCGATTATAAATGTACATTATATTGTAATTTAATAATACGTGTATATAATAATACGTGTATATAATAATATGTACATATAATGTTTGTACGGTATAACAAAAAAGGGAAAAAATGAATATCTCTCCTCAGAGTTCTATTTTGTGCGGCGTATCTTTTGACGTATTTGGTTCGTTCGAGAACCTTTGTAAAAATTCATCGTGAGCTAATATCGCTACGTTTCTACCACCTATGGCACTCATTTCCATTGCGCTGGCTGCCCATTCGATGGCATTAACGTGATAAAGACCGTCGTAAAGTTTAAATTTGTCTAAACGTGCGTTCGTAGTATATCGCGGATATGCTTTCCAGGCGACTTCTTTCACTTCTTCGATCTAAAAAATACGTGTTACAAGTTATTATCAATTAGTCTATAAGATAATAAATTGCGAGCTATAAATATTGATATTACATTGAGAAAAATGTTGTTTAGAAGAGCCAAGGGTAAGGAGGCGTTACTGAAAATTTTCCATATTTTGGAATCAATTTTAGTTGGACCTTCGACGGTGTCTATTCTTCCAACGGACCGAATATCGATATTAGAATTGGAACTTAATATGCTATCTAATTCTTCTTCGAGTCCAAAGTAATTTGGATTAATATCCCCCTTTACAAGGGTCGCAATAGTTGTCTGATATTCGCCTAAAAATGTTAAATCGTCGCCAGGGATGTCTTCGAATGTAATATGCGTCTTTTGATCTTTCGTTAACGGACTCGCGAGAATAACTATGTCGTAGTGATTTTTCATAACGTCTATACCATCTGAAAGAGAAGAAGATTTTGTAATTTTGTGCAAATCTCTTGTATTTGTATTATGTAAATCTTTAATTGCATACCTTTGTTGGAATAATGTACTTCATAAATAGGAAAGTTATTGATAGTTCCGTAACGAATTTTGTTGACGAAAGAAGAGAGCACATTTACGTTAACGTTCCTATATATTAAGTGTTCGGGCACCTAAAATAGTCGAGCAAAATATTAGTACGTTAATTAAAAGCATCTTCTTTGGCAATTGGTAATATTGGTATAAAATTACTTTTTTGTTTCCTCCTTTAACCGACCATAGGTTTCCGGTAGACGCGGAAAGCGTTACGCAACCGACGAAACTGTGAACGGCCGTCGTTTGTCCATAATCTACCAACAAAGGAGCTTCGACTAACTCGTCGATTAATTTCTCCGTATATCCTAAATTTAAAAGGTGATCTTTGATAGAGACTTGGAGAAGCTTTGGAAACTCTTTGTTCAAGGCTATCAGCATAGAGGTAAGGTTCATGAAAGACTGGCCCTTATTTTGTAGATGATAAATTTGAGCAAAATCGGCGAGTATAGAATCTACGTAACTAAAAGAGAAGATTGATCGATCATCGGATGTCGTATTCGTACAGCGATAGACAACAAAAACTAATACCTGTTGAGTTTAAACGGTTCTATACCGTATTTATATATTAATTTAGCTAATGTAAATATCTTGGAATTGCTTTCTTCGAAAATAATATCTGTACCATTCCATATGGCAAATCTTTGTTCTCTGCTAGGCCTATGTTCCATTCCTATCAAATTATAGAAAGAGAATGAATGAATTCAATTCATTATTGTAATGAAAATATTTATCCACACATAATGATGATGTTGGGACGTCAAGTACCAAGTAAATGGACAAATTCTTGCATGTATTTGTTCTGCGAGTGTATTATCGAACCTCCGGCCTCGTATTCGTTGTCATCAATTTGAATCGTCGCCAAACGTCCACCAATCTTATTAGCTTCGTAAAGATCAATTTTTAAATCATTGTTAAATAGTTCAGTGAGAAAATGAGTGGTCGAAGCGGCTCCAATACCTCCACCAATAACAGCTGTGTAAATCACAATTGACGAGATTAGAAGAAAATTGATAAATGTATGAAAATCATTGAATATTATTTTCGAGCGTAAAACAAATCATATAGGTATTTCTTACCAATTTTTGGTGTTTGTATTTTTGAACAGAATGCATGCTTTAATATAAAACTTGCCAACAGCGGGAGAAAATAAGAATGCATATTAAATCGATCAAATGACAAGCACACTATCGTTTAATAGATATCTAAGCACTATCGTTTGTCCCTATATCTAGGAGAAAAAATATATTTTTGGATGTATTCGCGACAAATTAATATCGCAAGGTTATGTTTTTGCGGCTTTTAGAAAGTAGCGCCATCTATGCTACTTGCGCACATGAAATTGAACGCGAGTCAATTTGACATCGTCGTCATTTTTGTACGTATTCAAACGTAGAAGCGAACAAACGTAAGTTTAATTAACAAATATTATAGATATACGATATAATATACGATATAATATACGATATAATATACGATATAATATACGATTTACGTATAAATTGCGATACGGGGTTAGAAATGCTTTTCCTAATAAGCAGTACAACGATCGCGAAGAGTTAACTTTATTTTTTTTTTTTCAAATGTTCTTAGTATATACATGTACAGTACATTTATTTATTTTCTTCTTTTATACTCTCTTCGAAACATCGAAGATGGGTTTCGTTTATTTAAACGCACACCTCATTGTTTTCCTCATTGTATTCGTAAAAAGAAGTTGGAAGCTCGAGCACGGCACTTTGGTTTCTCTATTCGCGCACGTTCCACTTTCTATATCCGTGCTTTTACGAACAAACTGTGCGAAGTGAAACGAAACTTTGCGTTTGAACTATTTCCGGAAGCGATGCTCGTACGAAATTATGTATTTTATGTGTATGCATGGACTAGAATGGGTCGTAAGTAGTAACGTCGTCATTTGTTAAATAATTAGCTTCGTTTAGGATCGGTAAAGATACGAAATTGATCATTGTTTTTGATTATCGAAGAACGCGTTTTCTCTCTTCGCGCTTGTATCTTCTTATTCTATAACGATAAAAGGGATTAACAGGTATTTGACAATAGACGATCGAGGTAATCGGCGATTCTTATCTTTGGGAAGCAAATTTATTTAGACCTCGCCGATAAGCGTTTGTTTTTGTTTGTCGAATTTTCAAATGAACAAGTAAAAAAAAGAAAGAACGAATGTAAAGGTTTATTGAATTGTTCTACCGTGTTAGGGTAGAAGTTGGAAGAAGAAGAAGAGGAAGAAGAAGAAGAAGAAGAAGAAGAAGAAGAAGAAGAAGAAGAAGAAGAAGAAGAAGAGATGTAAGACCGGCGGACAGATGCATCATTTAGTTGTTTAATTCGTGAAGAAGAAAGGAAAAAACGGTCGCTTCGTTTGGACGATTAAAAAAGATCAACTTTCGCGTCTGTTGCCGAGGCGACGTTGGAAGGGAGAGAGATTGTAACGGGAAGCCGTCTCTTTGTTTTCTATTTTTTCGCGAGCGAACGCAGACGAGTAGAGGCGAATCGTAGAAAAGTTGTGGCCGCCAACGTATATTCGGTAGAAGATTTTCGTCCTCCCCTGATTGCGAGTGCTCCAGCGGCGGCATTGGCGTCTCCTACTCTCTTCGGGGTGGGAGGAAAACGAGAGAACCCGACCGGCTTAACGAGCGGCGGTGGGGGAACCTGCCGATCTGATCGGAGAGAGAGAGAAAGAGAGAGAGAGAGCGTGAGAGCGTGAGAGAGAGAGAAAACGATGGAATCTGCAACAAGGTGGGAGGGTCGTTCGACTCGAAGGAGAGGGAAAAGCACGGTGCTTTTGAAAAAGTTTTATCTTGGGCGCGCTTGGTCTCTCAGACGCTACCGAACGCCGGTACGGTGCTGCACGGTCTGCGCTCTTTCTTCTTCGCCGTCCAACGAGGGATTAGAGAAAGAAAGAGATACGCAAGTAGTCGCTAATCATCGCGTAGGACCCCCTAAGAAGAGTCCTCGCGCCACCCTTTTACTTTTTTTTTTATTCTTCCTATCGTTATCTGACACGCACACACACACGCACACACACACGCACACACACACGTGGATTATAGAAAGAGAGCGCGGTCCTCCTTTCGTCATGAGTTATTGAAAGCTTCCGAAAGAAAGGAATAGATAGATAGAGCTACCATTTAAAAGGGGAGAAGAACAGGGCGAAGAGATCGAGGAATACTCTTTGCCTCTCGCCGAGATGAAGAAGAACCGTGTTTTATTAAAGAGTGCGTTGCTCTTCTTGCTGATCGGCGCTGATCTACTCGTTGCTGCATCCGAGGTGAGTTACTACGATTTTCTTGTTCTATCCTTCAAGAAAGATCTTTTGTCTTTGGCAAACCGCGAGGATTTCGGATTGATCAATCGAAGGTCGTTTTCGTACGCGTCATCATTCTTACGTTTCTTCTATGTTTCTTCTTTCGGATTAGACTTATCTCGATAGGTTTTTATTGTTCCGATATTTAAGTCGATAACGCGTCGTTCTACGTTCGTTTCGAAGAAGAGCGTGCGCGACGGGATCAACAGGTACGTATGCGTACACGCGTCCTACTTTAAAGGTAAAAACGATTGTTCGGTTTTGCTAAGGAAACTTGCCACTTGCCATCTCTCATTGTCAGTCGGGAAAATATCGTATCGATATTCTCGACGACGAAATATATAATAGGAGACGAGAGAAACTCGGTGGATAGTCTCGATACGTTTCCCCTAACGAACGTGCGGATAATTCCGCGAGGTCGATTATATTCCGATCACACTTCGAACTTTGAGACAAGAGGGAGGGAGGGAGAGAGAAGCCCCGTTTGGCCGGCGTTAAGCATTACTCGCGTACCATCTCGAAATACACGAATAGAAAATGAAGGAATAACCGAGAAGCTTCGTATCGAGCGAAAGAAAAGATTCGCGATCGAATCGGAAGAATTTAGCGCATGGTATTCTGGTCCATTTTCTGAAGATTTTGACGGAATATAATTTGGAAAGATGAAGCGTGTCTCTATTTAAAAATTGTCCCGTAAAATTTGGACGGGTAACGTTATCTGTTCGACGAGTTGCGATGTTCGATAATCGCGATATCACGTTTCGTGCGCGTAGTACACGACCGGCCCGAGCTCGTTTGATAAAATTACTTCTGCCGGATGCACGTTAACATCGGGTCTTGACTTAATTGGATAGAGATTATCGGAGGTTGAAAGGACTCGATTCGTTAAATGGTTACGCGTAGACAGTTAATGACTTTATTTAAACGGCGATTCGACTTATACGCGTATTTATTGTACTCGGGTTGCCTTTTAATTCGCAAGATTCGTCTCCGTGCTGGATAACAGATTGGAAATAATTTGATTGAAAGCGAGCATACCGGCGATTGTATCGACGAATATTTACTCGAAATCGTTGCTCGCTTTGGAGTTGCATTTGAATATAAACGGACGATATATCGTATCGCGATCAAGGGATAGATAGGATTGAGCTTTGACACGGAAAGAAGACGAATCATCGACGTGTGGCATCGTACGTTGTTGCGACGTACGATCGTTGTTGTTGTCCGAGAAGAAAGATGGAGGAGGGTAAAGGATATCGAATAAGAAAAGGAAGGGTGTGGAGGAAGGGTGTGGAGGAAGGGTGTGGAGGGAGTAAAGCATATTGGAGTACAAGGTTCCTTCATTATCGTATCCTTTTTCCTCGGACGTCGAACGTGTGTTTTCCAGCGGAGAAACCTTTCCAATGGGGATACGCTATTTCGATTCGTTTGGGAAAAGGATGAAGGGAAGATTTGTACCTTATGAAAAATATGGTAATGCAGGTGGCTTTTCGCGACCGAATCGTTTTCTTTTCTACCTTTAAAAGAGCCCCCCCGAGCTCGGCGCACTCGGCTATAGTCGAGAATATTTATATACGGGAGAGGCAATGTCCGCGAGACCATCGGAATTGTATGCTTCGAAAGATCGACCGAGGGAGCGAGAATTTAGGGCTTCCGGACGAGACGCAATTCGAATACGCGGCTAATTTGAAAACTTGCAACGATGTCCTACGACTACGCATTCTGTGTACCGTTGATCGAGGTGCTTCTCTTTTCTTTCGAGGAAACTCCAAATGAACTTTCTTTATTTTCTCATTCTTCCTGTCTCACTCCTTTTCTTCTTCTTGCCTTTTCAAAAAGTATAATAGTAGACCGCGCAAAGCCTCCTACAAATACAAATTATCTTATATTTATTATATTATATTACAATTGATTGCCTAATTTTTGCTCATCCTCTCTTCGACGAATGAATCAGTATTTTCGGAGTCGAAGGAACCGCAACCGGTTGTCACCGGTATGGGCGGCGGCGGTGTTGGTCTCTTACATAAGTAATGCCGTGTGGTAAGAGAGAAAAAAAAAAAAAGAAAAAAATATACAGAGAAAAAGTTACTAACTAGCTATCGTAAGAAGTGTATGAAACTCGGAGAAAAAACGTCTCCTCGATAAATCGCTTATCTCATCGTGCAATGTCTATTAATACTCTCTTGAAAGACGTAGTCATATTTTAGTATTAATTATATTTTAATATTATACGCCTATAAGAATTAATATTTAAAGTAATTATACGAACGACTACGTTTGTATTCTCTTATAGAGAAAAATCTACATTCCAACGTTCTCGAGATCGTAATTGGAGAAATAAATGAGTCATCAGGTCTACTAGTCATCATTTCTACATTGTCGCGATATATTTTCGCGATATATTTTCGCGATATATTTTCGCGATATATTTTCGCGTTAGGTAGGTATACACGATTCTGTAGGAGACGTAGATAGTTAAGAAGAGGAAGTAGCTCGATACGAATATTTCGATTCGTATTGGCGTGGTCTAGCTTTAGGACACTCGAAAAGCCTCGAGTAGGAGCACTGGTACTGGGGAGTAGGAGCGTGGAAGTACTTTTTCTTCCCCGAGTACCGCTCGAGTGGTACTTTTAAGTGCCTTATCGTCCCAACGGATCTACTTCTTTTAACGCGTCCATTCGCACCCAAAGAGACCAAATTTCCTCTTCCTTTTAGGCTTTGTTTTAGAAAAATCCAAAGGTATATTGAATCGCGAAAGTCGGTACTACCATAAGCCGGTACTACCATAAGCCGGTACCATAAGCCGGTAGTCGGATCGATTTTCCTGGCTAATCCTTATTGGGTCGGTAATATATGTATCAGCGATCGTTTTTCCTAGTTGATCTTGATCGTCTCTACAAACGCGTACACCTAGAGATACAACTCTTCCTCTTCTTTTCCCCTTTGTTTTTTCTAGTAGGTGCTCTCGTTATATCGATCATCCTTTTAATCGGATATGGACGTCGAATTTGCGTGACTGACCGTGAAATTAAACGAGCCGAATATTTGCGCGAGTTGACGGTCACAACCCTTCTCCTTCGATCGATCGATCGATCGATCGATCGATCGAGAATAAGCGAAAGAAAAGAGAGAGCACTCTTGTACTTTTCCTCGAATAGGAGTAACTTCGATGCGCGGTCAGGTAGGATCCTTTCCCGCATCTCTACGCATGTACCGATAAACAAACGCCACACTTTTGCCCCTCCCGTTTTTTCTTTTCTTTTTTTTTTTGTTTATTTCTATGGAATACTTTTATTAGACATAATTGTATCGAAGCGAAGCCGTGCTCGAGCGTGCCTGCAGCTTGCAACCAAGACGGGACGAATAACAGGGATTAAGCGCATCTGGTGACCGTGTCACCAGAGTGAGAGAGATGGAGGGAGAGACTCGTTCGCTTGACGAACAAAGACCGTGTTCGAGGAGAAAGCACGTGTGCGAGAGAGAGAGAGGGGGGGGGGACGATCGCGTCTTAAACGTGTGGGCGAGTCAAACTGGTTTTCACGTTCGCGTGTCCATGGAAAGAAAGAAGAAGAAGAAGAAGAAGAAGAAGAAGAAGAAGAAAGAAGGAGGAGGAAGGTCTTGGAAACGAAAAGCAAAAGCGAAGGCGACTTTCGTACGCGTCCTACGGTACTCCCCATGGCAACAACGCGAGTTGCTCTTTTTTTTAACGTGCATATTTGTGTACAACTCGCTCTCGGCCCTGTAATGTTTTTTCGCCACCGACGCCCATGCCGCCTCCGCTACTTCCGCCGACGATTCCGTGATATCGCACAAGCAAAGATACTACTTGCAACATCCAATGCTATTCGGATTTGACGAATTTTTCTACGTAATTCAAAGGAAGACGGGAGAGAGAGAGAGAGCGAGAGAGAGAGAGAATTACGACGAGACCCCATGGCAACGTCGAGACCGACACACGTGCAGCTTCCTCCTCCTTTCTTTTTTTCTTTTCATTTTTTATTACTTTCTCCGATTGGAAACTCCGACAATGAAGAAACAGTTGAAAATGTTCTTTTTTTAGATCCCTTTCTCGTTATTTATAAACCAAGGACGATTTGGTGGACGAATTTCTTTTGGTAGGAAGCTAAGTATTTGGTATTTGTCAAATCGAACACGATGGGTGTCTCAGGTGTGCGTCGGGATAGTTTGATTTGCCGTTCCCCTCGCGTTCGTTGTTCGCGAGGATTCTTCTTATCAGGAAACGCGCGCGTACCTTGGTATTCGATCACGATTTATAAAGAAATCTTAGATTCATAGGGCCTGAATAATGTAATGGCTAACGAAAATCCGATCTTGGTCTTTCTCCTTTTTCATGTACTTACGCGCATCAAAAAATCATGAGATCCAACAAGAACGCGTAAAGATTTCAACTCGATGCGATTTCCTTTGCTATTTCCGAATTAGCCATTTGACAGTTTTACTCGAGGTCGCAAGGTACATTTTTAGATACCTTATCGCGTTTCGTTTGAAATGCTCGAATCTAATGGCTTATCGCGTGTAAAGTCAAGGTCGGAATGGCGTCCGGGTTGCATGCCGGTAAAAGAATACCGATTCTTCGAATGACTCGTGCCATTTGACATTATTTTTGTCCGCGTTTCGAAATATGCAACGTCGTCGTATCGTTGCAGCAACGGCAAAAGTTCGTCATTAAGGAATAACGCTTATTCAGGATGAACGACTTGTAGGTTGAAGCGCCGGCAAATAGAGGCACTTCTCGCGGTCCGGCCAACAACGTTGCGATCCTAATCACTCGCCATTCAGCCTGCCCACTCTTGGAGGATCCCTTTCCCGAATAATGTCCCCCTTGAATTTCTCGGCATTGACGAATCAAACGAATCGAGATTGCGTCATCCGCGTGCAGATCTGCATCAATGCAGATTCGAGGAAAAATGAAAGTTTGAAAGGACGCTACCGTGCGTAGTCGCAAGCCGAGCAACCTGGACGGTCAAAAGAATAAGTCACGATGTCGATAAATTCAAACTTATCTAAGGCCATAAATCGAGGCGTTTCGCAACCATTGGGGTTCAGCGAAGCATGCAAAGCCAATGGAGACTTATGCGCCGACCGATCAAAGAATACGCACGCATGTTTTTGCGTACGCTTGTTTTTGCGTTTGTACGTAAGTACTTGAAATAACTTAGCAACATAGCTCGACTTTTTTCCCTATTTATATCGTATTCGTCATACGGTCAGCGCAGCTTTACATATACCTATAATACTATATTATACGTATTGAAAAGGCGAGAAACATATGGGCGATTAGTCGATCTAACGAGCTACGAACGTTTAATGTAACTTGCGTTCGATGTCGTCGTCGTCGTCGTCGTCGTCGTCTTCGTCGTCGTCGGGGTCGGCCCTTGCAAGGTTCTATCTTTAGTCCACGCGCTTTCCATGTTCTCCTCTTGTCTCCTTTTCCTGTCTTACCCTTTGACTCTGTTTCACCCGTCGATCGATCGATCGACCGACCGATTATAATGATTCCGTTTTCGAGTCGAGAGCATTAATAATAAAAATGCGAATAGTAGAGAGAGTATTTGTTTGGCAGTGTGTGTGCGAATAATTGATCCGTCGTCGTTTACGTTACCTATGTCTATATTAGAGAAATAAGGAAAGAAGATAAATAAAAGATCGTGTCAGGGTTGCGTCAGGGTTGCGATTTGCGGAACAATTAGAATCCGTGAAAAGGCGGTTCGGAAGGAGGGAAGGAAGGCAGGCAAGGAAGGCAGGCAAGGAAGGCAGGCAAGGAAGGCAGGCAAGGAAGGCAAGCAAGCAAGGGTTCTTGTGTTTCCGGCGCGCCGCTGAAAAGAGAAAATCTGGTCGTTTCTCGTTGAAAAAATCCCTTTTTCTTGAAGAGTCGGAATTCGGGTCGTGCGTCCTACATTCTGGGCAAGCGTCAAAGTTAATTGCAGATGTTGAGGAGGATTATGCGGGTTCTCGCGTTAACCCACCGCGCGATATAACGTTATAAAAGTACCTACCTGGATGCGCACGTTGATGCACGCGATGAAATCCCAGATAGAAAAATCTTGTCAGCTTGAGAGGGAGAGAAATGATACGGACGCGTTCGCGGAATAATCGTTGGCAAATCGATCGATCCGTCGATAGCAGCAGACGTTTCTAATTGAACGATATAAAATGCACCTC
The DNA here is from genome assembly GCF_001313835.1 of Polistes canadensis. Lineage (NCBI taxonomy): Eukaryota > Metazoa > Arthropoda > Insecta > Hymenoptera > Vespidae > Polistes > Polistes canadensis. Next base: position 301,906 of record NW_014569702.1, on the reverse strand, counting down.
GATGTGAATTTCAACAAGTCCGTACAATGCGAGGTATAAAATTTCTGGTAATTAACATCGTGACCATCGAAAGGATTCACGAGAAAAACTCGTCGAAGCCATAGACGCGATTTGCCGGTATAGGTTTATTTTCAGAAAAGTCTGTTAATTAAATTCTCCCTTCATTTTTTGATATACTGAGACTAGTTTAAATACCATCTCTCGTTCAAATAATAAAGAGATACCTACATAAATGGAGTGGATTTATCATTATTCCAATTTTTCATATTCATCTAATATTAATTAATGATTTTGTTTTGTCAAATATTGCTCATTTTCCTTCTTTCCATGTTTTTTTCTCTTTGACCCATTGTCCGATCTTTTTTCCAACCAGAGGAAGCGGATAAAAAAGTCGAGGAGAGATATCGCGAACAAGGATTATCGTTATCCCGCGAGAACCTTCGTCAGCTTTCCTTCGTTCGGCCTTCTTCTCGGACGAGATAGACACACGCGCGCACACACACACACGCATCTTTAATACGTCTTTTCTCGGCAGGGTTTTATTTCCAGTAGGAAAAAAAACATTGTACGAGATAACGAAGCGTTCGAATGATTAGATTTTCGTGGCCGATCGATAATAGGAATTTAAGCGTTAAGGGAATTAAAAACCATGGTCCGTCATCTTTCGTTCTCTCTCTCAGCTATTTCAAGCAATTCCGTCACGCGCGTTTCCCCAAAAACGCGCGTGTACCCTTCCTCGGGTACAGCTTGAGACTCTATAAATAAGCGCTTACAAAACTAACTTGTGTATTGTATGCGTATATCTAGAAAATCGAGACATTCCAATTAACGGATCGACATTTTTTTCCCGTCCATTAATATCGTTATTATCGAGAACGCGTTGCTTTTCTTCCATGGCATGGTTTCGCGAATTTCTCTTGTCGTGTAATTCCACTTACATATCTATATCCGTACTCGTTAGCCGATTTCAATTCGTAGATATCTTTTTCTTTTAGCTATACGTTTTCGCTCGCGGTTTTATATCTCCCGTTTCTGACGAATCTTTTTTAAAATGAAAGAAACGAAATAATACGTCAAAAATATATGACTCGATTCGAGCTTTTATCGCGAATTATAATATTTCATAGCGGGCGCGTTCTCGTTTTAAATAAACGAGAACGCGGTACCAACTAATCTAATCGTTTAATCGCAAAATATAAAATTCCATTTGGAAGATATATTTTTTCAAACTGCAATTCGTTCCATCTTTGCTTTCGTTCCGATTGGAGAGAAAAAAAAGCATGTTTTGTCGAGACTTGACCCGTTTCTCGGTCGAACGTTCCGTGTTTCGCGAAAATAATATGAATGGATAGAAATAAATGTATTATCAAAAATATATGAAAGGAAAGGGAAGAGAAGCGGTTAACGTTAAAAGCGACGGAACAATTTTTCTTGGATTATTTGTCCAGCTCGTGACACGGGTTATCTCGCAACGCGCAGATCCGTGTGTACATGTATGCCTCCTCCTTCTCCCAAATCTTCCAATCTTTCTTACGCAATTATTCTCGCGACCGGTGATATCATTATATTTGACTTGGAGAAAGTATTACGTGTTTCATAATCGTACGCGGGTCGTGCGTCGATCTTCAAGCTCGCTTACTGCCTTATAGGTCGAACGTGGCCCAACGCCGCGGCTCGACGCCGCGGCTCGACGCCGCGGCCCGACACCTTTGTCGAATAGTCCAGTCATTTCCGTCGGAAATTCCAGTTCATCGTTTCCCCTTATTTTCCTTTGTCTTCGGTACTGCAAATACGTATGTATTATATCTTGTCTAACGCGGAAACGGAAAGATAAGTTTCCTACACTTACGTCGAGTGAAATTCAACGGACGTTCGTTCAGCGATTAAATGCACAAAAAGTTTTTTTTTTTTTTTTCCCCTTGAATTCCAGCGATGGGAAAAAAACGATATCGCGTGAGGTTGTCGTTATTGCTGATCGCAAGATTCGATGCTAGCAGACGTATGAGCAAATCTTTGATGAGCTTAGGTAGGTATCGCGACATGACCATTAAGAGCATCGGCTGAGGAATTACAAAAGAGAGCCTGGATAGTAAGAAGAAAAGAGAATTTGAATATTCTATTATTGTCGGAACGGAGTCAGTGGATCGATGATATCACGGTTGAGATGACGCAAGTTGCAAAACAAACGTCTAATGTAAGCGTTCTTCTCCTAAGTCCTAGATACCCCTACATAAAAGTACTCGTGCGTAGCGCTTATCGTTTTTTCTTTCTTTTCTAGTGAAAAGGCGCGCGCATAGAGATGCGTAGCTAGATTTTTCGATGAAGTAACAACGGGACCGTCATCGCCCGTTTTAAGCCGACCAACGAAACGTTTCCAACCAACCAACCAACCCCGTTGGTCGCGGTTGGAAGATAAAAAGAAGCAACGTTATTCTTAAACGAGCGTGTGCGAGCCGATCGATGTACATTGACCGTTTAAACGATATATTATCCTATCCTCGAGGTTATATTCATTTGAAAGAATCCTCTGGAAATCTCCGTACGAGGAATGATTCCGCTTGCTGACAAGTTGGTCTTTATTATTTTCGTTTTAATCAATCCTTGATGAGTTCGGTAATGACCGAAGCTTCCTCGGAAGCGTTGCGTCGAAAACGTTATAATTGGTGCTTAATTGGAAAGCCGATATCCACGTATTAGATTCGCTTTCAAAAGCAACGGATAAGTTTGGAACGTTGGGCTAGCGTATTACCGGAGGAGGACTACGTTTCGTAATCCAGCCAAATTTTCACCAAGAAAATTGAACTCTTCCTTCTTTCATATTTTTCTTATTTTAATCTAAGAAGAGATGAGTAGGAGATCTACAAGGGTTTAACGAGAAAGTTGGTTGCGCGCGTTCGATGAGTCACTCGCAAATGAAGCACGCGCCGCGAACAAATTAGACGGCCGAATTGAAACGTTAGATGAGGTCAAATAAAAATTACGGAAGGAAAGGGAGAGAATTGATATTTTCGTTGGGTTGCGCGTTGGGTATTTCGTTGGGTATTTCGTTGGGTTGCGCGTTGGGTTGCGCGTCAATTAACGAGACGCAGCCGGCAGTTTATACAAAAAAATACTACCCCACCCTGTTTCTCGCGCGATATCAAAGCAAAACGATTACATTGCTCTTCTAGACTCGAACAGATCTAAGGGACGTGCGAGGCAGGGCGTGCAAGCGTCGCGACGCATTAGAATCAACGTCGATCGTTGGTACGCGCGCGCGGAAACCAAAGGGCGTCTCGCCTCTCCTTCCCTCCCCACGCAAACTTCCTTTTATTTCTCCGTTTCATTCGCGACCCTTTAGGAGAGGGAGCGCGAAGGACGAAGGGATTTTTTGAAGAGCGCGTCGAGAAAAATACGCAGTCTGTCTGTCGAACCGAGATCGATCTCGATCGATCGAGATTTATACGAAAGAAAAATATAACGGGCTTTCTTTGGCCGCTAACCTTCGGATATATTTGTGGAGCATGAGTCACGCTTTCGCTGTCATCGAGTTAATGGCTGCGACGCGAATATTTTCTATGTGAAATGTCGAATAAATGAGCGCGCGAATGGGTTGCGCGAGTTCACGGAGTGGAATCCCTCAGATATGTCAGACAATAGACTATTAGGGGAGTTTTGCGGTAAGCCTCTCGCTCGCAGGCTCCTTACGCTCTTGGCCATTCGTCGAGAGGGTGTTGCCCGCTTTCGAGAGAGAGAGAGAGAGAGAGAGAGAGAGAGAGAGAGCTCTCGTTGCGAGAGCCCAACCGACAACCCTTTTTCTCCTATTTACCCCCCTCGTTTAGAGCTTTCCAGCCTTCTTTCTTTCCTCGAAACACGCTCAAATTCTTTTCTAGATCGCTTATTTTTATAAACTTGTAACGGCTTTGGGAATATTATCATTGACGCGATACCGGCGGCAAATCTCGGTTTCTAGCGTAAGAAGGGATCGGGGTCGTCTTGGAATTTTGTTCTCTCCTCAATCCGAAAGATAGGGAGCTTCCTTCTATATAATAGTTTATGCGTAACTTTGTCGAACAGATGAGACATACTTTTTTTAACTTCGAGGTCGAATTTAACGATTCGATACGAGTCGTTGTATCGTGGTTAATATTCGAGGCGGCAGCAACGGTCCTACGTAATTTGACGCGCATATGTCGCGTTGCACAATCATCCTGATCTTTCTTTGTTCGCGATATGATATCGCGCGTCATTATAGCGTCATTTTCGATCGAACGATCCGAGTCGATAAAAGGTAGGAGTAATCATATGGCGGCAGCGAAATTCGATGTCTTTACGGCGACAACTCGAGAACCGATTACTTCCATGCCAAACGGAAATGCTCCAATTGTTCGAATTTACGAAAAGTTGGGTGTATAATCGGGGGCTCGTTGTTGGCAACGGAAACGGCTGGAGGAAAGAAGCAAGCGCGTATCTATTCTCGAATTATTTGCTTTGGTCGGACGCGCGTGCCTTCAGAAAGAGATACGTTCGTTCCAGTCAAAACGAGCACAGTGGGCCTTTTGTAGGCGCGTTGGATTTTCTCTCGGATTTTCTGCGACGTTAGTCAAAATACGATATCGACCGGATACGATTTTGCTCGTTTACAGCGAAAAGCATTTTATCGAAGGCGCATGCTCGTTCTTCGAACCGCGGATGTTCATACAAGTACATACATATACGCGATCGATCTCTTTCGTATCGTTTTCCAAAGCAGCAGCATCCCTTTAGTTTTCCTTATCAAACGTGCGCGCGTGAGGGAGAGAGACGAGGTGGGGGAGGGGTGGGGGAGGGAGAACAGTTTGCATCGACGGATAGGAAGAAAAAAAAAAAAAAACAATCCCTCTTTCCCTCTCGACTTCCCGGATATTTTTCGAATACGAAACGGTCTCGCGATCTCTCGCGAGTAGAACGACGACTCCTCTGACTGGCAGATCGTAGCCCGAGGGCTACTTTGATTTGTCGGAACGAATTTGCCGAGGCTTTCCTCGGGAAATCAGACCGACGTGATTTCCGCAATTTCGCGCGGAGCCTTGGCAAAATGCGAACGGTGTGTCCAAGTCCGAGAGAGGATTGGCCGCTTGGATATTTGCCCTCTCTCTCTCTCTCTCTCTCTCTCTCTCTCTCTCTCTCTGGATACTTCATATAAGATCATCCTCGAGGAAATCTCCTCCTTGTTTTCTTCCCCTCGTCTGGCTGGGAAATAGCACGTGTCGTTTATTTCTCGGTCGCCGCGGGTATCTTTCTTTATCTTTCGAACGAGTCCGGATAGTTGATAAATTCGCGATGACAAGTAAGTAATACCCCTATATATTTTGCCAACAATATTCGAATAAAGTCGTAGCTTATTATAGGTAGGTAGGTAGGTAGGTAGGTAGGCAGGCAGGCATTCAGAGTTAGACGTTTTCCAAGGGGGGCGGTCGATGGGCACGTGCGGAACATTCTTAAAAGATGGGACCAAAGTGTAAGTTTTTTCGCGCGGCCCCGGATGTTTCTCGACGGAAGGAAGACTCTTCCGGTGAGAGGCTGTTAAAATGCAAAGGGGCGGTTAAACGAGGATACCGGACCCGGTCGGTCGGTCGGTCGGTTGGTTGGTTGGTTGGTTGGTTGGTTGGTCGCGCGACCGCTCGCTCTTTAGTATTCTGGCGCCTCTCTAACGCGCTCTCCTCCTCCTCGCATTAATATACCATGGCTTAAGAGACAAAGGACGACGTTGGACGCCTCGAACGACGTATATTTTCGTTAACTCGAAGCCCCCGAGAGAGGTCTCTCAAATTGCCGGGATTTTCGCCTCGAGAAATGACCGATTTCCTTGGAATATTTTTCAAACGAACGCGAGCAACCTTCTTGGGTTATCAACGCGTTAGGCGCCTTGACCTATCTCGTCTCTAGTTGCGCGTACAAACTCGGCTGTTCCGTTGATTTTCGATCGGATTATCCTTTTCGTTCCCCTTCCACTTTTTCTCGAGTCGCTCTCACGGATCTTGGTTACATCATTTTCAAGAGAGAGAGAGAGAGAGAGAGAGAGAGAGAGAGAGAGAGAGAGAAATGGTGGGTAGGGGAAAGAGATAAAGTAAACGATGATAAACGATGAATATGCGTCGCACGTGTGGCCCGCGCTACGCGGATTAACGTTTCGTCCAAACGTTAACCTATGGGTCTTTAGCGATCGCGCGCGTCTTATTCTTCAATTAATCGATTTTCAAAGAAGCCATCTTCCCTGCGACATTTCTCGCCTTGTCCCCGTCACCCCGCCTCCTCCTCCACCGTTGCCGCCGACGACGACGACGACGACGACGACGACGACGACGACGACGACGAACGATGAGTCATCTCCCACGATTTCTTTTTCGTTCGTAGTTTAATGACCTCGTCGTTCGCTGCGCTTCTTCTCGCGCGTACCGTTCCAAGGCCCTTATTTTATTCATTTCTCTTAGTAACATTTCGGTGATTGCGAGTTTATCCATTTTTCATGACTATCTTACATGGATATACTATCTCGTAGGTCGTCCGATATCGTTGCTAAAGTCATCGAAGAAAGTTCAATATCGAGGATAAAAGTCGGCGGCGAGCCGTTGCTCGATCGAAATGCTCGATCGAAATGCTCGATCGAAATGCTCGATCGATATGAGAGATAAAAGTTGTATCAAAAATAGACAATGTTAGCGCGAAAAGTCGCGTTGCTTCCAATCGCTTGGGAAAGGTGTGGACGAAGAATGCTTGTTATCGCTGGCGCGTCATCGAGCAAACAAACCGCGATGGCCTAAATATGGGATGACGCGTAGATTGGAAACGCAACTTTGTTCGCAGCTGTACTTAGCGACGCAAGAACGTGTGTCCTTTGGGCACTTAACCTGCGCGGACACGTATTTCCCATGCATTTTAAGGATTTCGGACTGTAGGGGTGGTGTTTTGTAAAAGTATGAGCACGTAGTTGCGCCGAAAGGATCATAGAGTGGACTTAACTCGAAAATCCCGTGTAAAACTTGCTCGGAATAACAAAGTTCCGTCTAGCTGGCTCGGATGCTCTCCTTTGGACTCTTTTATTTTTCCACCAGCCATCTCCACCGGAGATTTATATTTCTCCCCCGCAAATTTCTCACCCTTCTTCTTCTTCTTCTTCTTCTTCTTCTTCTTCTTCTTCTTCTTCTTCTCCTCTCTCCTATTACGTGCTCTTCCATGACACCATTTTTAACTCCCTTCCCCGGCGTGGAATTTTGATCGTTTAAATGAATGTTGATCTATCTAAATAGGTCTAATAGGAGTAACAGAGACGCGACGATGCATTTAACGAGAAGAAAGGATGCATCGTTCTCTAAACGAAAACGGTCGCGCGGGCCAGCGTGGCGAGATTTTACAGCCCATCCGTCTCGTCCTAACTTTGACTCTTTCCATTAAATATCCATGTCATCGATATCGATTCAATTATCCGAGTACATTTAGTCGATAAATACCGAGTTTAGAACACGGGGTGCTTCGCGACAATTAATAAGTCGTCTCGTGTCATTATCCTCCTTTTAGATTAACGCAAATTACATCATATTATAGGATAGGTTAGATTTCGTTTCTTTTTTTCCTCCACGTAGATCGTTTCGAATAGTCGTAGTTATTATCGTAGTTGCCGAGAGGGGGGGGGGACGGGGGTCAGTTTGCCGCTGTCCATTGGTTGTGGCTTGCGAATCACGGATCGCGGCTCATTCCTCGCGGTTCTTCGAGCCCGAAGAGAATGCCGAGTACGATCCTGAATTTATATCGCGTGTTTAGGTGAGAATTGCTTCTTTATGAGAGGCACGTGAGAACGCTCAGCGATAGACCGACCCTTCTACTAGGTATGTTCGTACCTATACCACACCATGTCGGATATGCAACGAATCGCGAATACGTGTACAACTTTTAGTAGAAAAATTCACAATTAGGTATTCATTCGCTTTCGTTCCTTTCAGAACGACGATTTGGTATTCGATCAAGATGGTAAACAACCGAGCTTGCAAATTCCCTTGATCGAGAAACACGAGGAGCCATCGATCTTTCACAGGATAAAGACAAGGATTGCTCATTTTTTCGATTCTTCTACTACTAGTCCTATTTTTGGCAGTGGCGGCGGCAACGCTTCTACTGGCGGTACTACGACGACGGCATTGCCGACAGGAGGTGAGTCTCGTCTTCCGAAACTATTCTACTGTTGTTGTTTTTTTTCTATGCGTTGTGTTTTTCTCGTCGACAGACGTTGAGAAAAATGAAGAGAATACGGGTGTTCGGCCTGCCGCCGACAATTTCACGACGTTCAGCGACGTTTCCAACGCGAAGAAGAGCAACACCGATCGAAATTTCGAGAGACTCGTTCGAGACAGCCAAGAAGAGGAATACATCGACGATAAGCAGGTAAAGTTCGTATATTCGTTTGGAAAAGAAGACATTTTCTTTGACCGAAATTCATTGTAAATTATTTTCTCGATAGGAGAACGAGATCGGCGACGCGGCGGAGGGCCGAAGGGCTCCACAGAATTACGTAAATTCCGACGACGAAGACCTCGTGGGATCTGGTAAAAATATTGCTAATAACGATCGCATATTTTCTGGCTGGATAATATTTTGAAATAATATTTGAAAATTTGATAGGAGAGATCGAGGGTAGCGCCACGGACTCGTACTTTTCTCCAGCCGTCACGGGGCTCCCAAAAACCGACGGAAAAGCTCGTAAGTTGCGCCTCCTTAAACTTAATCGAACGATTAATCCTATCGACGATCCTTTCGACAGGATTTTATCGAATCACTTTGACGGTTGGCGAGCCATACAGAAGAGAGTACGCCGATAGAAACAGCAAAGAGTACAAGGAGCTAAGCGGCAATTTAACTCAGGCTTTGGAAGAACTATACGCTCGTCGTATCCCACATTACGATTACATCGCCAACGTCATTAAAATATCGTAAGTCCTATTTCGAAGATCGTAGGTAGATTGTCGTAGGCGAGAGAGCAACGTTGCCTTATTTTCAGACCGACGTCCGACGCGTTTACGTCTCAAGTCACCCTCGACATAGGATCTACCTTTACGGACGAGTTGGAGGTACGGGATATCCTGGAAAAACAGTTGCAGTATCACTCTTTGGGAAGCATCCAAGTCGGTCCGGAGGGATTCACTTTCCGACATTTCTTAGGTAACTTTGTCCGAAAATGAACGCGATTCGGCACATTGGGAAATGATCGATTCTTCCTCTTTGGAAAAAACTTCACTTTTCCCAAGTATTATTTCAGCCGTCATTCGGGTGCATAGATATTGTTATAGATTACGTTATCGATAGGAGAAAAATGTTTCTGCTTAAGTTCGAAGAATGGATCGCTTCGATAATGCGCGTTAGGACGTTCCTACCTTATTTATTATTTGGCACGTAGAGCACAACTACCACCACCACCACGTTTTCGTATAGTTTATTTTCGTTAGTTAGTCGATTAGTAGGTATCGCCGACTGCGCATAAGATTTATTTTGTCATGGCTGCTTTTTTAAAAAATCTTTCTTTTGGTTACTTTGTTATAACTTTCTAAAACCACGACTATGGGGTGGAGCAGGGAAGGAAAGAGTATTGCCGGAGTGCGACCAATCGAGCGAATTAACGTGTAGAAACGGCGAATGCGTGCCGTTAGATTCGCGGTGCGACGGTGTCGATCAATGCGAGGATGGATCCGACGAGCTCGATTGTCCCTCCAACGTCTCGACCCTGCGTCCGTCAACGACGGGTAAGTAGGACCCACCACCTTTCCTACCTTTCTTACCTTTTACATTTTTATTAAGCTTCTGCGGAATCCCTCGTCCGAATTAACGCTTTATCGTATCTTAACATCTTCACCGAAAAATAATGCATTTAGACGATACTTGGTAATTGAAATGTTGAGTGCATCGCGCGTCTAAAGAATCCGCGCTAAAGATTAAACAACTAGGCGCGCGACGCAACAACCCGTAGTAGTAGTAGTAGTATGTGCACAATCGGGACGGGGGGTAGACGTTGTAGACGTTACCGAACAAGGAGGATGGTCCTCGGCTACGGAGACTACGTCGAAATTCGAGGACCGGACCCCGACGGAGGAGGAGGAGGAGGACGAGGAGGACGAGGATACTACGACGTTGAGAGGAGTCTCGAACAAATGTCGCGCCGACGACGTCGTGCGCTGTCAGGACAGAAGCCGATACATTTGTTCGGTACAGAAATGCGACGGCGTGCCGGATTGCGAGGACGGAGCCGACGAAGTCGGATGTCCACATTCAGGTATATCAGCGGTTCCATTTCTATTTTACATTCGAAACCCATCTTCTACGTAAATCTATATTTACGTGCTATCGCTAAAAGGGGAGAGATGGTTCACCGACCGGAATACGGACTTAATGTTCTTTATCTGTCTGGATAAGTAAATCGTTTAGATCGTTCGTCTCTTACATACATGTACATACGCACGCAAAATATTCATTTTGACATTCTTGTACATATATAAATGACACTTTGCTAAATATCTTTGATAAGGCTCGCATGTTTGTATCGCTGGATCAAAGTTTCAACGTTTTGTCGTTCTTCCCTAGCAACATTAGCAATAGATATAATGTACATATGCTTTGATGTTTTTCTCTATGAGAAAACGGTGGATTTAGTTAAAAGTTCTTTGTACGATCTCGCAGGTTGCAAGTTTGGCGAATTCGCTTGCGACGTGCGGAGGTGCATTCTGGAATCTCAACGTTGCAACTTTGTTGAGGATTGTCAAGACGGAAGCGACGAACACGATTGCAACTACCCTGGTGAGTAGGAAACATTTTGAAAAGAGTTTTTGCAGAAAACTAGTTTACCATGAAAGAATCGATGGTAAGGTAGAATCTATTGGACGAGCTTGTTTAGAGACGAGCGAGCAAGGTAACGTAGAAAAAGGTGAGAAAGGATACTGCAATATCGACGGCGGGAAGATCGGGAAAATCGATTAAACGCGAGGAGAATTTGGAGTTTTTCGAGCAACCGCCTCGTAACGGAACAAATGTTGTCGTCGTATCATTGACGCAACTGTTCCTATCATAGAAAGGAAGATTGAAAAGTCCATTGAAAAGTCGATCGAAAAGTTGGATTGTAATTCGTAGAGACGCGCGTCGTCTATCTCTTGTTTTTTCTCCCCTTTGGATAAAAATAGGGTCAGGTGCGGTGGAACTACGAGCAAGTCTACGAGCAAGCAGGACGTACCTACTGAATATTCAAAACTCGAGAGCTTTTTCCCTGCTCCTATTTCACGAGCACAACGCGGTCTCGTGCTCTTCCTTCCTTTCGTTTCTACCCTCGTCTTCTTTTCTTCTCTTCTCTTCTCTTCTCTTCTCTTCTCTTCTCTTCTCTTCTCTTCTCTTCTCTTCTCTTCTCTTTTCGTCTCGTCTCGTCTCGTCTCGTCTCGTCTCGTCTCGTCTCGTCTTGTCTAGTCGCGATCAACAACGCGGAAAGGAGCACGGGACCAATCTGCCAGAGTTGCTCGATTCAATTTTAGTCCAAGGGAAAGAGCGATCGTAAATCAACGCAATAGGAGGAAAAAAATATAAAAGGAAGAAACGATTTCAAATAAATAACCGGAGACACGCAGCTCTTCGTTGTCGTCGTCGTTGGTGGCAGCGACGACGGCGGTGGCAGCGACGACGGCGGTGGCTGCGAAGCAAGAACGTTTTACCCGAGTAATCGCGATATGCATGCTTAATCAATATTCAAGTATTCAGCAGCGAACTAGACTGGGGAGGATTTACCTGTTCTCTACCCTCTTCTCGCTCCCTCTCATCCACCCTTCTTTCTTGCCATCTTTGGTAGGTAGGAATTCGCATAACTACTTTCGTGTCTCTCGCTTCTTCCGTCTTGCAATATGCCAGTGCGGACAATTATGAGTCGTTGCGGGTAGGTAAGGTAACTGGAACCACGACAAAATGAAAAGAGATGGAGAGAGAGAGAGAGAGAGAGAGAGAGAGAGAGAGGGATGGGAGGAGGATCGTGGGGTTATCGCACGCTAGGCACCACCACGACAAATGTCAGCACCCGCCCCTTCGAACATTATTCAGATGCGTCCTTTGACTCTAGAAGCGTGTACTTACGTCTAGATGTGTTTCTATCCTCCTCGCAGCCTCGACGTCCTACTTATTAAAGTTAAACGTACCCTCTCTCTAGTCGGATACCTAAATAAATTGGAATCGATTTGTTTCATTTATATCTCGAGTTTGTGTGATTTCAACCCAATTTCATAATCGTTTCATCCGAGTGGATATAAATGTAATTATTTGCAGAGGCGTGCGCCTATCGTTACTTTGTTTTTCGATCAAATATACGGGCTACCTCGATTGATATGTTTTTCAAAAGTGATCGAAAACAGACGGCGAAGTTGGACAGCGTTGGTAATAGCTGGTAATGCCAGGCCTAGGGTTTACCGAGGCTAAAGTGTTACGTAGAAAATGGTCGTCCTCGAAATTGGCGTTCTCCGAATCCTGGAGACTGCATCGCCCGATAGGAACGATCTTCGATGTGTCTCTCAACGCTTCGCGTTGCGTTTAGTCCTTACGCGTTTGGGTGCCTTATCATAAGAGATAATAGGTAGGAATATCGACTATATTTATACTAAAGAGCGCGTCTCTTTGAAAAATGTTTCAGTGTCGCGTTTTTGCGACACGACGCGAGCAAATAAAGAAAGGTAAATATCGACGTTGGCCCGTCCCTCCTATCCGATATTATAGCGTAATCGTAGTCTCGTTGGTAGCATCCAGTTGTCGCGTGAACGTGCCGTTTCGCGATCGCATCGCTCAGTCGATCGATCCTTTAAAAGAGAAAACGTATATTTTTTTTTTTTTCCATCGGACCTAATCGTCGTCTCTCAAACGATTCAGCGTCAGAGCGCGAACCTTTTATATCCCTGTGTATGATTTTGCATTGCGTGGCTGTTGTTGTTCGAATAACGAGTTTCGGAATAAAGGAGCCAAGAAGAAAGGGAGGAAGAAAGAGAGAAAAGCAGGTCATTTTCGGTATCCCTGGTAGAATTCATTTTTGGTCGGTCGGTATTAAACGCATATCGGTGGAGAGGGGTCCGCGAGGGGAGGGTCGAAGCTGGGAAAACGGCGGATTGGTAGGCGTTACCCTTAACGTACCGGCACCACCGAGCTCGTAACGAACGCGACGGTTATTTCGCTCTCGCGGTACTCTCGGTTTTTTGTAATTTACGAGGATCCGTTTAATCGCGGTCGCCTACCGAAAGACGCCCGCTGCGAATTTCCGAGCCGAGAGCTTTCATTTATCCTTCCTCCCGAGAACCGATCGCTCGCACTCTCAACGAGGATGAGAGTGTCAGCCGCGGCGAAGAACACTCGGCAGACAGTTGAACGCGAGTCCATTAGTATGAAAATGTGATATAAGATAGCTTTGAATAAACATGCAACCTTTCCTTGCTCGTCGGACGTACTTACAATTACTTCTGAACTCTGTGTGCTCGGCGCGTCGGTCGGTCGGTCGGTCGGTCGGTCGGTCGGTCGGTCGGTCGGTCAGCGGCAAACTTATTTTATTTAAACTTGTGTAATTCCACGAGCTCTCGAACCCGTCCTACGCTTTTAGAAAAACCTAACACTCCTACCGAGTACCTGACGCGAGCATACTTTTCCTTTGGATTTCCCTTTTCTTCCCATTTTTTCCTTTCCTTGTCATCTTTTTTCGACGAAATAGTTGAATTATTTGTGCGCTAACGGATCGATCGAAAAGTGGATAGGTAAGTAGGTCAACGGAGGATAGGACGTTGAACTAACCGCGACGTTTGTTAGTTAAATACCACCGGGATCCATTAGAAAACGAGCGTTTTCTTCTAAACCGGCTTTCCTTCGAGGAGATATCGATTTATCGTATGGAGAGCTTAACGAATAATTAGTCGCATCTTCGTTTAAAAGAGGAACGAGTAGCCGAATGAAGAGACTACTAATCACATCTATCGATAAGCAATCGACGAGGGCAAAATCCTTTGGTTGGGGCTAAGGAATAGGTACGCACGCGAAGACTCGCGCAGGAAGTTTCCGCAAGGTTTATCTCGTTTGCTCGAGATTTGCCGGTGCCGAAGTTGCACGAACCCATCCGAAGGGAGGAAGCGCGCGAAAGGGCCGCGCGTTGTGGTGGCCGCGCGTGCCTACCTGCGAAACCACCTACTACGCTTGACAGTCATTCCTTCGAAACAACGCGGTTCGGACGTTGCTGCTGCTTGCTACTCGAAAATGCGATACTTTGCAACCGCTATCGGATTTTCCAATATTTCAAAAGTCTCGCGCCGCGCGTAACGCGCACTGGGGGGGAAACAAGGAGATCCGAAGTGCCTCCTCCTCCCACGCTTGGCATTGCGCGTTGACAGGAGGTGGGGTGTGGGTCGCGTTCTTCAGTCCATGCCGAGGAGTTTCTCTGGCAGTCTGTCAGCTTCGGTCAACGCGACAGCTAGTAGTTCATTCCTTTTATCGAGTCGGCCGGATCTTCCTTGCCGCCAGGTTCGCTCCTTTCATTCTCGATTTATTTTCCGTTGGGCAGCAACTCGCTTTCGCGATTAGATTTTGAAAATCACGTGGAAAGGGCTGTCGCTTTCGGGCCGAGTTGTTCTCTTGCAACCGACGACGACGACGGCTGGGCTGGGCTGGGCTGGGGGGTGGGGGCAAAGTTGCGAGAAACGACTAAACGACTTTGGAGAAAAAAGAAAAAGGGTGGTGACCGCGCGCGCCATTCAGAAAATAATTAAAAATAATTGAAAACGCAACGAGAGTGGCGACTGCCATTGTGTTCTCCCAACCTACCCCCGTCGCGCTTTCTTTCTTTACCACCGCGAACAAAAGCCGTTACCTAAAGAGACACACGGAAGGGTAAAGAAAAGAAGCGCAAAGTTCCAAAGGGGGTCCATCGCGACGGAGGAATAATTCACGCGTTAAACGCTTTCGGGGGAAAAGGTTGCAATCGTTATTCGCGTTCTTTTTGAAATAAAGCGAGTTTGCCGCGA
Organism: Polistes canadensis; assembly: GCF_001313835.1. Classification (NCBI taxonomy): domain Eukaryota; kingdom Metazoa; phylum Arthropoda; class Insecta; order Hymenoptera; family Vespidae; genus Polistes; species Polistes canadensis. The sequence continues at coordinate 286,889 of NW_014569702.1, read as the reverse complement.
GTAAACGGTTACTTTGGATTATAGTAGGAGCGGCCAACAAATGAGAAAGCGTTTCTTTCGACGCTAGTCTCTCGACGATCGTGAAAAAGGAGATCGAGGAAGAAGCGAGATGGAACGACCGCTGAGGAATTTCCTCGCCATCGTCCTCCTCCTCCTCCTCCTCTTATCGGCCTTGATATCTTCGAATCTCGCGCAGGAAACGAGACCGTCTTATGGAACACGCTACAGAGGTAAATAATTACAATGTTTTTCGGCAGGAACAAAAAATTGCTTCTTTTTTCGATTCGAATGGGGTCCCAAGGTAACGTTTGTCTAGCCGAGCTTTCGTTTACTTCGATTTTTCCTGCTCGAGGTGTAATCCCTAGGGATTCGTCGTCGTTCGAATTCATTCAAATGTAAGCGATCTGGGTTGCTCTCCCGAGCGTTATTTACGATATTTGCGACATTGAAAAGCTATTACTATATCTTCCTTCTAATCTCAACTTGATAATAGCCTCTGTGTTGGAAAGATGTAGGACGAGCTTGTTTTTAATCGAATCACCTTTTCCAACCCGTTCGATTTCGTTCCTCCGAACGAATTTCATTAAATAATACCTATCGCCCGGGGAAAGAATTTCTCTTTCACAATAGTTTATTCGCGATTCGTAAAAAGTACGGTAGATAGTCGCGTTCGACGGCACTTGTTGCGCGAGAGAGAAAGAGAAAGGGGAAAGGGAAAGGGGAAAGAGAAAGGGGAAAGAGGGTGGAGCACAGATTTTCTACGGATTGGCAAGAAACTTTCAATCCTATTTGTCATCTCTTTTATTCCGATCGAGCTTCGAGAGATTATGCGCAACGCGAGACTCCTTTGGAGAAAAAAACACAGGTACCAAAATTGCTTGGTATATTTTCCAAGAGCAAACGACGCAATGTTTTTTCACCGAGAAAATGCGGGCGGGGTAACGTCAACCGGGTAAAAGCACAAGTTGGATATGAGGTCCGTTTGCGTGGCCGCGCGGCCGTGAATATCATTTGGAAAATGAAACAATAAAGGGCATGCATTATGTTTCCAGTTTTATCCTTGGTTGCTATCTACGGAGCTCGCAGACTAAGCTCGACCGTTTCCACCTATTTAACATATTATTTTGCATCGGAGGAGTCGCTCGCTCCTTCCTTCCAGCGAATTTAGTAGCCCTCTCGCTTCGATGTCGACGAGTAAGCCCCGAAGCACGATTTCTCGTAAACCGTGACATTTTATACGCGCCTTCGTTATTCTTTTACAGGTAGGAATCGTTCGAATGACGAGAGAGTAGGAAACGATAAAACGTTGTTGCGGCTAGTCGGCCTTTTGTATTTCTCATGAACCGATCCATTAATATTTCCTACGGTATGGTTTTATCCTCGCCAATTTGTTACCGGAACAGATATATAAATATATGTATAGCTACGAATTGACAATTTTACGTAGGACAACGGGATATTATTCGTTTAAATGACTATTTTCGAGGAGTAGTACTGTTCGCGATAGGCGCGGTTATTTCGACGCACAAAAACCACGAGTTGAACCGAATCGATTATACTTTTTTTCATCGGGACACGGAGTACGTACTCGAGTCAAAGCGGTCCGATCCTCTGAATTTTTCAAGAATCCAACAATACGGAATTCGTAGAACGAAGGCAACGTTTGGTTTACCTACAAATACTTTTCTCTTTTTCTTTTTTTTCTTTTTTTCTTTTTTTTTTTTTTTTATTTTCAACCTCAACAAGTTGCGCGGCAAACTTAGGGAGCTAGCAATAATTCGGTCAAAATCAAAGGAGCTCTCTCTTCGGGGGGCCCTACCATGGACCTAGCTACCATTTTTTCTCTCGGTTCTTCACTTTTTCCTTCCTTTCTTCTTGTTTTTCCCCATTTTTTCCATTTCGCCTTCTTTTGTTTAAAGCGACCATAAACTGGGAAAGTTTGTAGGTCAACCGGCGCGGCGCGAAGGTATGAAAACTAGGTTTGCAACCCCCGCGGATAATTAACATCGAAAGATCGCTTTTATTAGAGCATAAATTCTTGAAACCTATATTAAAAGTGATAAAATGCGGCCACCATTCGCCGCTAGTTTTTTCTCTTCTTCTATTCTTAATAATAAGAGGGAGGGACGCGGAGGAGAGAGCGAGCAAACAAGGGGACAAGGAAGAGGGCACCCTTTCGAAATAATAAATCGTATTTGTTTTTTCCCTTTTGGTGACATAATGATTACGATCGAGGAGAATATTCGAAATATTCGCTTCGGAAGGAAAATTTATCGAAGATTATTCGGAATAATTGATGGGCTAACGATAAGACGAAAAAGTTGGATCTCATGCATATTGCGGCTCGATTAAATCCCCATTAAACGATCGAATTATCCGGACGTGGCGATTAAATGCGCTCTGCCTGCGGAAAAGTCACTTTTTTTTTTTTACTTGTATTCTTTTTTCTCTCTCGGACCACATTGACACAGTTGTTTCGGTTTTTCATTAGGCGATAATTGAGAGAAAGACTCTGCGACGATGACTTTTCTCCTAGATCTTTCCATTTCCATCCGAGGAGAAATTCATTGTAACATTTCAATTGACGTTATTTAAGTTTGTAGCTTTATCGGAAATACCGGTTTAAACGCGTACCTATTCCGCGCCGATACGAATAAAGCGAGAATACAAAGCGTTTAGTAGTGTTATGGTTTAGAAGGTGCTTGATAGGCTCGAGAAAAGGACTGACGGGCATCCATTGTAACGCTTCGACACTGGCTAAAACAATTTCTTCTTATCCGATTGCGCGAGGGAAAAGTTTTCATTTCGGAATGGCCAAGAGACACAAAGTAAAGGGATTAGTAATTATTTCAATCTTAGGCGACCAAACGAGACAAAGCTCGAAACCAGCGAGCAATGTTTTATTCTTACCCTAAATTGCTTATTGCAAGTTTCTCTCCGATGCGCTTCCGAAGGAGCTTTCTCCTCCAAATCCGGTCTTTATTCGATTTTCAACATCGTAAAGCCCTTTAACGATCTATTCCAGGAGTCTTATTAACTCTTCTACTCGAACGAATGGTACCGTTCGTTCCCTAACTAAAATTTCCCAACAAGATTCGAGAGCGTAGCCTCTTTTGAAAAGTGTCTCGAGCAGTCGCAGCAGCATTCCTTGCTTTTATTTCGACAAATTTGTACTTTCTTCGATACCGCTGGCAAAAAAAGCTGAGTTGCCTCGGTTGGAAGAAAAATCTATAATAAAAGGGTAGGTAGGTGGGTAGGTAGGTAGGTAGGTAGGTAGGTAGGTAGGTAGGTACACGTACATAGGAAGAAAAGGAAGAAGGGCAGCGATAATTAATGCCATAAATTGAAAGTCTCTGGTAGATCCGTCGAGGCGCGACCGTTTTCGATATATCGATTCGCGGGAGGAGGGAAGAAAGAAGCAGCACCACCCCCGAGCGTAACCGGCGGAAGTTGGAGCGGACTATGACGTACCGCTTCCGGCTCCTACGAGGATATATCGAGTTCTTCTATCCGTCTTGTTACACCACCGGAAACGCGCGGAAGGTTACGAGCTCCGACTTTTTTTCGCGCCTGGCTCCTATTTTTTCTTCATTCGCAAGCGAAAAAACAATTTTTCCTTCCTTTTTCTAAGAGAAATCATCCCCAAGTCTAGGACATTTTTCCTCGGTCGGATATATTTGCTCTTGGGAATTATTGGATTTTCGCCTTTTTCCAGGGAACAAGGAGTAAACATACTTTTGGCGAGGAGAGCACACGCGGCGACGGCGGCGGCGGTTCTTGCGCCCTCGCAATTAGATTTCCCCTTGCCTTTTAAGCTGCCTCTTCCTCCCCTTTCTGTTTTCTACTTTCTACGATAAAAGCGGGAGGAGCAAATCAATCGACGATCTCTTATTCGGAAAATCGATTAATTTTGTCGATAAATTATTCCTTTGGATCGTGGCGCGCTCGAGCGTGGTTAATGTATGTTAATGCACGCGCCCGAACGTCGTGGGTGTGTGTAAGCGCTGGAGATGTTTCTTCGATGATGCAATCGATCCAGGAACATATATACCACTGCTTGAAAACTTTCCGCTTGCTTTCGAAGGGAAAGTAAATCGACGACGTTTCTCGTTTCGTCTTAGAAATATTGAAACAAACGTCGGTTGCCGCTTACAATAACGGTTAACTGCTAGGAGATTCTTAGGTTTGGACTCGTTCCAAGAGCTTCAAGATAGGCAGGCGATCCACCGACTCGAGTGGATCGTGTTCTAGAGTAGAATCTTAAGCGCGTGTTAAACAAGAGAGGATTAATTCGTTATCGACGTACGTATATGCACACGCGACTCGTGCCAAAGGATTGAAATCATCCGGATGGTGAGCGGATGAATACAAGACATCGAGGAGAACTATTAAAAACTGCGTGATGCGATAGGAATGCCGATAAACGCGTACCTATGTTTGATCGATCGTTCCGAAATGTGCACGTATATAATAACAAATAGCGACTAAGTGCATTCATTAGTTATGGTATTTGCGCCTGTATCCTTCTCTCCTTCATTTTTTTACATCAACGAGTTCGCATCGCTTTGGAATCTCGAGGTCGCGATTTCGATCTAAAGTTCGAACGCGACAGGAATATTAATACAAATGATGATCTTCTCGTAATTAAAGAGATGCATATCCGCGATGCAAGAAAATACGCCGAGTCGTTGGGCCTTTCCCCCTCCCCCCCCGCCCGCCCTCGTCCCTTGATCGACGTTTCGCTCTTCTGATAGAAAATCGATTCTTTCCATCGAACTGAAATGATTTCGAGCGCGTTGTTTAAACAAATTATTCGCATTGCAGTGCGCGCTCTTATATACAATTGGATCTAACAGCGAAGCGAGTTTGCGCATGCAAATACATCGTTTAGGCTTTACGAGCGAGATACGCGCGCGATGCTGTCTTTGAGTCAATGAAAGTGACCCGGCCCGATGAGCGGGAATTCTTATTTCGCAATTCTTAGCACCGTTTGAGTGCTAACTCAGGGACACGAGTATTCTTTGTCAACGTATTACCTTGAAGCTAATCAGCGATTCATACTTTTCCACGCGAACTTATCTTCGCGAAAGTAGGTATATCGTATGGTATGTTACACGTCTAAAAAAGATAAGCTAAACGAAGTCGCGTAATAGTAAAATTATTAGCATTTCAGCTGGTCAGATGATAAGAATTGGCATACTTATTGTTAGCATTGACACGGAATTGAATTGCCCTCCCACGTTATGCTACCCACGAGACGTCGCGGAAAAATCATTAGATCGCGAGCTGTAAAATGATTCGACGGACGGCGACCCGTCGTCATCGCTTCTTATAAATGGAGCGCGTAAGTGGAAACACGCGTGTTCGTAGACTTTCGCGATAATCGAAGAAAGGGTTGACGTCACGCACTCTTTGTCCATGTTATATCTCGATTCTCCTCGATGAACTCAACATCGGGTGATGACATAACTCATCTAAGATGAGTAACGCGACCAAAACTCGAGCTCGATTAACCTTCTTACGCTAGTTGTCTTTGCCTTAGGAAAAATATTACGAGGAGCAAGTTGGATATTTAGATAATTTGAGAGAGAGAGAGAGAGAGAGAGAGAGAGAGATTGTAAAATTGGTAACGATGACGAAGAGTCGGTGGGGTCAGCGTTCCGGTCGCGCGTTGGATCGTACACTGGATGGGCGATAGGCGATGGGCGATAGGCGATGGGCGATGGGCGATAACGGAAGCGAGACGGTAGGTCCCTTTCGCCCGCGAGTGCCGTAAATAACGACTAGGTAAAACGAATCGTCGATAAATAAATGTTCGGAGAACGCGTTCGATACGCGTCACGTATCTCCAGCTCGAAGAGAGAGAGAGAGAGAGAGAGAGAGAGCGAGTAGGAGAGATCGTTATTTCATAACCGTTTGCGATATCGTTTTCAACCTTCATTCCCATCGTCTCTCTTTTCCTCTCTTTCTACTCTTGTTGACTATGTATATACTACATTCGTTCGTTGCGATTTGATAGCGGATGGACGTGAGCTCGTTGTGTTTCAGGATCGTATTTAGAATTCATTCTCTCTCTCTCGCGCGCTCTTATTCAACGAGAAACTATTTCCGATCGTGTGCGCGTTAGGTAGACGGACGTTTACGTATCGACGTTTTCTCTTTTCGAAGCATTTGCGAATGACCGTTTACGTTATCCCTGAAGGAAAACTATCGACAAGATTTGGGCGATATTTTGATGAATAATTAAAAGATCTCGCGAGGCATCCGCGGAGTCGGGTGACGGGCTACTTTATCTACGTTCCAGGTACTCTTATACTCGCATTTTCTACAGAGTATCACGTTATCATGCTATCGTTGCATCTTTGCGCTCGGATGTTACTTTCAACGGCTAGAAATGGAGATTATTCTCATTATTATATTTTAATCGTCGACTCGATTCTCAGTGTTTCACGATCGCGCTCGTGTTCTTTTGGATGACCGATAAATCATATCTTTTCGTTGAAAAATTGGAAATAGAAGCTTTCGAAGGGATGATATCTGGCCGTGCATCGAGGTCGAATAAATAACGCAAGGCGCTCATCCTTCTGTTACGCGCGTATACGATCCCTCAGTTTGATTGTATTATTCATAGGTACATATTATACATTAGCAGCGTCTATGGCATCAAAGTAATCTCTCGCTCTCTCTCTCTCTCTCTCTCTCTCTTTCTCTCTCTCTCTCTTCGCTCGAAAGAATTGGTTAAAAAAATAAACGCTCGTTGTATCGCGTATGCATGGTATGTAACCGTGACGTCATAGGATATACATAGGATTTGCGTTGGACATTTAAAAATTGCAACGAGTGGAAAGATCAACAACCATGACACATTCCTATATACCGTTTTGCAAAGTTAAATACGTCTAAAAGGGGCGGCAGCATGTTGAGCCAAATTGCGCATTCCTGTAAAGTACACCTAGGTGCGAAGCGGAAGAGTACACTGCTATCGAATGATCCAGAAGGGCGGCGGGCACGCGTTATTCACCTTAATAACGTCACATTCTCGCCTTTCTCTTTGGGATAAGGGCTCCGAGTTCTTTCTCCAAAGCATTCCAACGAAAATAGGATATCCTCGAATGTACGAATCTACCGAACGAGTTTAAAAAAGGATTTTCTTTTTTCTCATATTTTATCTTCTCTTTCGTATTTCTCCGTGAGACGAAACATTGACTGGAGAAATTGGAGCCATAGTTTATTATCTTATCGAGAAGAGAAGAGCAAGATGATAGGAGAGAAATGCTTCGTGGGAGGAAGGAAGGAAGGAAGGCACGGAATAACGTTCCTCTTGCCCCGTCGTTCTTATTTCCTCGCATTATTTCATTGGAAACGTCTTCATCCCCGAGATTGAATTTTTGCGTAATATAATTAGGTTATACTGCAATCGAATGAGAAAAAAAAAAGTAGCGGATAATCCGAGAAGCCATCCATTAGCTGTTGGTTTCCCCTATCGATGGCCCGTTTTTTTTTCGATTATACTCGTGATCTTTAATTACGGTCATTCGTCTTAAGCAGGTGGACGCACAGAGTCGCTCAACACAGAGTCGCTCAACGCAGAGTCGCTCAACGCAGAGTCGCGCGCGCACACACACACTCACTCGCGCACCCGAAGCGATCGCTTTGTTTTATCTCTATCGCTATTCGCTCGGAGCTATCGATATTTCGCGCAACTCTCTTTTTTCGTTAGCAGTTGTCTCGTTCGTTACGCATATGCGCGCCCAGAGTGATTAAAATCCACGAGCTTTCGCCGCGTCGTTAAATTTTTATCCATCTACTTTTTTATATTAACTCCGCGTGCATATAACTATGTCGGGACATATATGTTAGGTAAAACATAGGAATCGTTTCTTTGACGATAATCGATAAAGAATGCGAGTCGATTAAGCGAATTTATTTAGGCGATTTGAGGATTAAGCCGAAAGAAGAATCGATGCGATAACCGTAACACGATACGACTACGACTACGACGATTGCGTATCGCGAGCGAAAAGTAAACAAAAAGAGAATCCAACGTTCGCGTCGGATGATATTTGTTAAGAGCCGTTCAAAATGTCCGCGTCTATAGGTGTATCGTTTGATGATATTCGTAAATTATCTACTATGTAACGAAAATACTATAAATATGGGAAAAATACGTTTGGCATATTTCGCGAGCTTGGAACAATAACAACGAGAGAACGTTCGCGCGTAGGACGCCGCGTTGCGTCGATCATAAATTGTACAGTTTAATTCTATGCCGTTATGCATGTATTTCCATATATTTTTTTTAACTTTTTATTTTTTTATTTTCTCTTCCTTCATAGAGCAACAGCTTTCGAAACGAGAGTGTTGCGAGCTTCGCAAATACGATCGAGTCTTGAAAGTTTTTCAATGAAATGTATTTTAGAGACAAAATTCTACGAGAAAATCCATCGCTTGGGACGATAATAATTATTATCTTGTTTTCCTTTTTTCTTTACACTTCGAGTGCGCCGTTGTATTTTTTTGTCTCTCCGTTTAAGCGACGATATCTCGCGAGGGGACGTCTTTAATTGTAGCGTTTAAATTGCAAATCGGCCAGCGAATAGGAATCCCTGGCGCATAGGATCGAGAGCGGGCAAATGACAAATTTTCGGAGGAAGACGATCGTCATGTTTTTTTTCCTTTGGTCGCGTTACTTTGCTACCATGGATTTTTTATTAAGCTACGCGTCGTCGCATCGTCGTTAAGCAAAGCTCTTTGTCGCGCGCGCGCGCGCGCGCGCTTCGGGCCACGATTTTTCATGCAAATTTCCTTATAAAATCGATGTTAATTTTTGTAAAATGATTACCACCACCATTTATGTGACAATAATGTTAACCAAGCTCCGGCATCGCTCGGCGGAAATTCCGTTGACCGTGTGTCGCCGCGCGCCTCGTTCGATCGTCTGTCCTTTTCCCTCGCTAAATTCGCATTTTATTTTAGATCCGATCGAAAGATCTTACATAACTTGTTCCATGTTGTCGAAAATTATTTCTAAACATCCAATTTGCGATGCTTGCCGTTTAAACCGACTAATATTCTTCGAAGAAAAACTCGGCGAGGTCAAAAGTTTTTCCCTCGGTAGTCCATTAGAAGCGGTACGGACGATTTAGTAGAGGGAGCTTCCACCGACGCGCAGCTTTTAGGTCCAGCAATTTGATGCTCGTTGCTTGTCATGCTAATATCCTCAGCTTTATAGCGTACCGCGTTTTTCTTCGCGTCATGATATATGCGCGCGTATCTCACCCGCGCGATCTTTCGTAACTCGAGCACTCGGAGTATCGCGACATCCTTCTTCCCTCCACCCATTTTTACAGACCTAGACATATTTTTCGATCGTCGAATTACAACGGAATAAAAACAAAATGGAGATGATACTCTCTCTCTCTCTCTCTCTCTCTCTCTATATATATATATATATATAGAAGAAAGAAAGATATTATCACGAATGGAATAATAATCTTTAGGATTGAAACGTCGTTTCTCTTCTTTGTCCGTATAATACCTATTCTCACGTAAAAGCCTTTTTCGTCCGCGATCCATGGAATCGTAAAAGACCTTTTTATCGTTCGGTAGCGAGAGTCAAAGGTCGCATTTTGTGACGTTTTTGCGAATCGACGACTGGTAAATGAAAATATTCGAGAAGCACGTCCGATGTAATCTTAGCGCGGACCTCAAAGAGTTTATCTTCCCGTTCTTCGCAATCTTTTTCGAGAGCTCTCCGCACGGTACATTGATAATCCGATAAAAAGGTGGCGCGTTGAGAGAAAATAAAAAGCAGAAAGATTCCACTGAACGAGGAAAAAGATATCGTCCGGTGTCCGAGAAATAAATTCACGTTGCGACGCCGGCTGAGAAAAGTATTTCCTTCCTCGTAAACGCTCGCGGCCCGTTGCTCGCGATATTAATGTTCTCGTTACGATACCTCTGAAAAGTAGAGATACACGGAGAGGGATCCTCCAGTCGGCCTTTCACGCTCCTTGACACAGAATCTCCGAGTAGTAATAGTAAATTAGTCCAACCGAAACATCAGTCGCCCTCTTCGGCCTAACAAGACCGAGCACAATTAAATCCTTAGGGCGACACAATGTGGCTACTTTATGGAAGGTCGTTCGATAAAACGTCACCGCGAAACGAACAAACTAACGAGAAGAAGAAAAATCCCGATTACGTGATTTTTCAATCCTTTTTCTCGGCAAATAAATCGAGTCGAGCTAATTGCTATTGCGTAAACTCTCTCGAGAAATTGTTTTCCGGCAACTCCGAAAGTTCGGCTTTCGCGACGGCGTTGTCGAGGCGCATGCAATCTCGCCGAGTTGGTGGGAACTTTGAAGAAAGATCAAAAAAATGAGAGTCATCAAAATGTATATCGTAAACATGGACTTTGAAGAGTTCGGTCTCGAGGCCGAGAAGTTAGCGGAAAAGGGAGAACCGTCGTTTCGACGATTGACTTTTACCTCTTTGTAAATAGGACCTGGATGGAGGTATTTTCCAGTTGGGGGGGCCTTAAACGCGCATTTCGGCGCGTCGAGTGCGTCATCGAGTCGCAGTTTCTCGTGTCAAAGCATACCTTTCAGTCAGGCACCTAGCCGCAACTCTCCTCTGGCCTGCTTTGTCTCGCCCTTTCGTCCCACCCCTTTGTACTTTTTTTTTTTTACAAGCAAAGCCGCAACAGCCAAACACCATCCGATATATTCCTCCCGTCGAACGGACGGTCGCGCCGATAATTCATTCAAAGAAAGAAGAGTCGAGAGGAAAAGGTTGTAAAAGCGAAACTTGGTCTCCCTCTCGTATAAACGTACATAGTCGATCGAGCGAAAGTCGATCCCTTGCGACGCGATCGCTCTCGCGTTTGAAATGACAACGTAACTTTAGAGCCGAGTCGGACACCATTTAGCTTCGAATGCTTTTCAAACGAACGAACGACCGACCGACCGACCGATCGACCGACCGATCGACCGACCGAACGAACGAACGTTCAGAGAGAGAACCAGCGAAATCGGAGCCCTTCGCGAACAATCTTATCGTCTACGGGTTAGGTTGGTTATCCTTCGATATGTCCGTGTTTACAAGCACGTATCGATATTTAACGCGTTTCGAAAAAATGCGAAGGCAGGGATCTCTCTCTCTCTCGCGCGCGCGCGCGCGCGCGATAGCATCGAATTGCTATCGTCGCTTCCTTTGAAATTGCATCCGACGCCTCTTAAAACACGCTCCGTCGAAATAATTTCTTGTTTTTTTTTTTCAGCGTGCACCTCGAACCAGTTCAAATGCAAGAACGAAGAGTGCATCGACGGAAGCAAGCATTGCGACGGAGTTCCGGATTGTCGAGACAGATCGGACGAGTACGATTGTCGTGAGTATCGATCATTCGAGCACAAGCATCCGATTGAAAATCGAAACATTTCTCTATGTATGGAAAATGTTGCTTGGCAACGCTCTGTCCATTTAAAAAAAAAAAACCAAAACATTTTATCCACGTAACTGGAGTAATTGTCTGCTTATACGTTGTGTACGTGTTTGTGCGTAATTCGTCTAAGCTGGCTGTTCGCCCGACTTATAAAATACAACGGCGTCTAGTCGTCTAGCGGGTGAGCTAGAATATCTAAGTGCGCCGCGGCGTCCACCGTCCCACACATATTCTCATTAGAGAATTCAAAACCTGTTCGAGCTAATGGCTAACTTTTCCACTCTCGAATATTTCAGTCGTTGGAACGATATTCTTGTTTTTCCCTTATCTCGTTTCTCGCCTCTCTAGGAGAAGTTTATTTTTACTCTCGAACCCGCGCGATAAAGATTCGCGTCAAGTTGCGCCGAACGGTCGATATTCATCGACGTCGATTAGTACCTACAATGATCAATTATTCAATTTCCATCGGATCGCGAATAGCAATTATAGATAAACCCTTTGCACTCGTATTTAATTGTAATCGGAAAGCGTAGATAGCTCGACGCATTACTTTTAGCGATCGTTCGCATGCGGCGGAGAAAGGTTACGATGAGCTGCTCAATAATTCTAATAGCTGTGACAATGGCGATGGCGTGCAGGCGAAGGAAGGGTGGCCCCGGTCGAGGCCGTTGCACTTTCGGTGCCGCCACCGCCGATCCACCTCTTTATTATTTCCGGCGTCTTTTGTCGAGGCACCCGACCGCTTCCGGTCGCGCGCGTTCTCGAACGCCTAATCGCCTAGCAAGATTTGAAATAACTTTTCCCTCGCCCCATCGATCCAATTTCCAAAAGGCAACGTACGCGAGTTAATACTTGGATTTCTTTCTCTCTCTCTCTCTCTCTCTCTCTCTTCCTTTTCCATTTTTAATTCGATGGTTCGTTAGCAATTTCGCAGCCGATGATTGGCGGGAGTCGCGGTGCAAAACAAAATGAACAAAAAAACAAGCCGAAAAAAGTAGAAAATAAAGAGAAAAAGAGGAAGATAAAGCAGCAGCAGCAGCCCCTTTTTTTCAGCGCGGGCAAATCCGTCCGGGCCCTTGCCGAACGAGATTTACTCCCGTTTATTAAGCCGCCCTAATAACCGGCCACAATTTTAATCCGACGTTAATCTGCAGCGGTCGCGCCGACCGAACGCGCTCGGCCCTTTCCATCAGCTCTGTCCAGGAATTTCACATTTCCACCGGTTTAATCCAATTCGGATTCGCGCGAGGAAACGCGCGAGGAAACGCGCGAGGAAACGCGCGTAAGGAGGAACGTAGGAGAAAACAGAAGGATAACACGTAGAGCTCTTTTTTTCAGGCGTTTCGCGCCTACCGCAAAAAACCATTGAAATTCATGGCTCGTAATGGAGAGGCACGTACGTACGCGGCTACGGTAAATCGTTTTAAATCGTTTTAAATGAAAACTCGATTGGCAACGCATGAGCGCTACCAATCGAGTCGAGTCATATATTTCCCGCTCGCATTCAAATCTATTCGACTGCGATTGTATTATCCGCGGTTTACTACCTCCCCCATTTATCTCGGTTTTTTCGTTAACGCGTCTTTGAGCGTGCGGTGCAAAGGTCTACTAGCTTCTCCTAGCATCGGACGAGAACCCTACTTGCCCATCGATTTCTGCATTTCACGCTTCGCAAAAAAGCTCCCGCGGTAAATTAAAACGCAATGTGATACGTGACAGTGACGAAGAAATATTTCTCGACCGTGAGCGTGCACGTTACGTCCCATTTCGTTATTAACAATTCGACGGCGACGACGACAACGTTGCAAAACGAATCTTTATACAACATTTCTCTCTTTTCGCTTTTCGCCAAAGTGTCCTAACGTGTACTCGCTTTCTACCCGTTCGTAACACATGTGTCTTTTCGTTGGGATCGTTTTCCTCTCTGTTAAGTGTGTCATCACATCTCGTAGATATCAACGCTTCCCGTTAAAGGAAAAAATCCGTTGTCTCGCAGTAGATTGTCTCGCATTTCCGCAGAGATTTCTCTTTATTCGTGATTCTTACAGCATGCAAAGAAGACAAATTCGAGTGCTCGGCCGGTTACTGCGTGGCCCTATCTCGTCGCTGCGACGGATACGCCGATTGTTCCAACGGAAAGGACGAAGAGAATTGTATCGATACGAGTATGAGATATTATTTACTATACTACTTGGGTACTCCGCTCGGAGAAGCCTAATTAAGGTGAAACACGATGACGAGGTGTTGCATCTTCTCCGCTCGTAGGGGCGAGCTCCTCACTTTGCAACAACGCGGATGACAAAATAGTGTTTGAATGGCGTGCGAATGGCGTGCGAATGGCGTGCGAATGGCGTGCGAATGGGGTGCGAGTGGTGTGCGCACGGAATCGAGGGGCTTTCGAACGCGCACCGTAAACACCAAAACTACCCTGTCGCTGTTTTTCTTAACGTATTTTTGTTACTTTATTTTTTCATTTCGTTTTATTTATGTATATTTTCTTTTCGCTTATATTTTTTCAATGCACGAACCCCGCGTACACCCGGGCCGCGTATAGCAAGATGCCGAGAGGACGAATTCAAATGCGACAGCGGTACGTGCGTTGACAAGATGGCAAGATGTAACGGACGCTTAGACTGCGACGATCGTTCCGACGAATATAATTGCACTGGTATATTATTCATATTTATTTGACTTTTTTGTTTGCTACTCTCGGCGGTACTATTCGAATGGTACTATTTATCCGGTCTTACGTTTTTCTCTCCTTTTGAATTGTTCTCAGTGACGACTTGCAGCAGCGATCAGTTCCGTTGCACCGACGGTACCTGTTTGAGCATCGACAAGAGATGCAACGGCATGGACGATTGTCGCAACGGCGAGGACGAAAATCAATGCGGTGAGTAACTGGACGCTTCGGCTTTTTTTTTCCAATTAGCGAATAATATTTCTAGCTAAGAATTCTATTTATACGAGAGATAATGGCGCGCGACGTTCCCCCTTGTCTCTGGATCTTCCATGCTCGTGTATTTCATGTTAACGCACACAGAATCGAAGGATGGATTAATAATAGGTAAATGGGGAAGTTCGTTCGATCGAGAGTCGTCGTATTTCGTTTCCCCTTACGACGAGGGGACACCCCAACGATTTTTCCTCAATTGATGTCCCCTTGTAAAAGAACATGCGATTAACCCCTTGCTTCTTGCGATACGCGATGACCCCTTACCTAAAAAGTTCCTCCTCGTCGATCCTTCTAAGGGCATGCATATCTTTAGATCTAAAAGGCTAACTTTTATAGAGTTCCTCCGTATCGTTAAACTTTGAACAATCTAAAGATCTCTCCTCTTTAGAATGAATCCATTTTTACGATCGCCAAGGTTTCCGAGTTAAAGCGTTAAATGTTTGGAATCGATATGCTCCAGGAACTCGTTGCTTCCAACTCGCGTTATATCTCGGATCTTTTCATTTTTCACGTCGCTTCTCTTAAATTTATCCGTTCGCGCTCGACCTGAGATTATTCGATCATGGAATTTTTCACGCCGACCAAACATCCATCCGGGACAAGTATTTTCTCGCGAAATCGAAGTTTAAGTTAATCGCGAAGGCCGAGGAGGAAACGGTAAGACGGTAAGAGCTTTGCTAAAGCGGTTGAGGGTGGATAAGAAAGAAAGGGTTGACGAGGAGAGAAGCTTCGCGGATTGAGTGTGTGTATGGAGCAGGTTGCGGGGATGCAGCATTTCGGTGCACGGACGGCCGATGTATAGGCTACGAGTTGCAGTGCAACGGGCTGAACGACTGTTCCGATGGCTCGGATGAGAGGGATTGCGGTAATTATGCCATTCATATCACATACTTACTACATGCCTTCTTTTACACCTAACAACGCAACCACAGACAACAAGGACCCGCCGACCAAAATTTCCCCTTCGATTAAAACTTCTTTTACATATCCATCTTTGACAATTCTTTTTTCTTTTCCTGATCAAACCTTCGATTCTCATTGTTCTATCGTAGAGAAGTACCGCCGACGAAAGATTTTTAATTCCATGCGCTTGGAAGCGATCGTAAGAAAGTTGTTCAACGCTAAGGAAGAACAGCAACCGAGCAAGAATAGAAAATCCGAAAAGAGCGAAATAAGTTTTAAGGAGAAACATTCGATTCTCCAAATTTGTATCGGGTATATTTCGAAGAACGATACGTCGAATAATCGTCGATGCGCTGCCATCTTTCGAAAACTCGCCAAGCAATGGATCGATTATTGGAAATATCATGAAAACGATCGAAACGAGGAGAAAAAAAGAATCCTTTCGTCGTTATTAAGATCTTTTCCCGACTTGAAAAATCGCAAATTGAAAAATTCTAATGCGAGTGAAGCATATGATTCGGAATATTCGACAGAAAATATCCGAATTTCTCCTACTACCGTTCGTACGGATAATCAAGCTGATTTTTCGAGCAGTACCAGGGAACTTTCGGAAGGTTATTCAACTAGTACGGAAGGATATTTCGTTACGAGTGAGGAGGATTCGATCGAGACCTCGTCCGAGGAAAATTCCAACTCGACGACTTTTAGTTCGTCGACTGGGGGTTACGACTACGAGACGCAAGGGCTGACTGCGACGACGACGGCGATCGATGACGAGAAAACGAACGAAACGCACCATCAAACTAACTCCGAAGAGCATACTTTGGAACGTGGCAAATTTTTCATCGAAGATTACCCAAACGAGACCATACCTAAAGTCCATATCGAAGAGACCTCGACCTTGGGAAGAATTCAATCGGAGAAGAATAATTCGGAATCGAATGAAAGTAGTAAGGAACGTTGGACGACGTCGCGTTACGATTCGAAAGAAAGTATAACGGAAGAGAAGAAGGAGGAGGAGGAGGAGGAGGAGGAGGAGGACGAAGAAGACGAGGACGACGAAGAAGACGAGGACGACGAAGAAGACGAGGACGACGATGAGGAGAATTACATCGATAAATGCAACGACGACGAGTTCTTTTGCGACAAGGACAAATGTATCTCGGAGGAACAAGTTTGCAACGACGTTTTGGATTGTCACGACGGCACCGACGAGGATATCAATGCCTGCGATTATTATAATAATGTGAAACAAACATTCGAAGAAGCTAGCGCGAAGCCTTGCAATCTCTTTCGATTTTCTTGCAACGGAAGATGCATAAACGCGCTTCTCGTATGCGACGGATTCGAAGATTGTCCCGATGGCAGCGACGAAAAGGATTGCGGTGATTTCGTGGAAAAAGGTAGAGACGGTGTCCCTCGTCCGTTCTTTCTTCGCCTATACTTTTTCTATCTTCTCTCGGTGCTGTAGAAAATACAAGAGCTTCCTTGGAATTAGAAAATCGTCTGTCCATTGTCGGTACGCCATCAATTTGTTTCTCTCTTTTTGTTGGAGTTTATCGGTAAAAATGATCGAAAAAAGGACACATCGCTGATGCACTCGGCTGTACATAAACATGACACTCGATCTACCCTCCCCCTCCATCCCTCCACACACTCACACACATATCTCTCTATCATAAGCTTATTTACATTGCTTTATATGTGTTGTTAGAAGACATGTTGTTTAGATGCGCAGAGATTTCTGATAATACGATTAACATAAGAGAATTTGCCCCGATCGAGATGTCGTTTAAAAGCGACGACGTTAATCGTCGCGAGCTTTGTGTGTTTACGATAAATGCCATGTCGTGGCTTGTCGTGGCTAAAATCGCTTTAAATGTGTCTTTCCTGTAAAATTGATTGTAGCTCGTAAGCCTTTTCTAGGGGAATTTTGTTGGAAAATGTCGAGAGATTTCGCGTGTGAAAAACGGGCTCTTTTGTTTTCGGCCTCCAATAGGTTTGGCCCCCTGCCCTTCCATGGACTTCACCTGTGGCGATGGCTCTTGCATACCGAAGAGTACGGTCTGCAACGGATTCGACGACTGCCCGAGGGCAGAAGACGAGCTTAATTGCGGTACATAACCATTTACCCTTTTCATGATATTCGTCGCAGCGGCAGACAATCGTCTAATAGACAATGCGCGTTGAAGAGATATTTCTAAATGCATTTGTAAATACATTTCTATATCGGACGATCTCTGGCGCTGCTGGTGCCTTTCATGAAGCTTCGCTAATAAGAGTTACCGACGCTTCTCGATCTATCGCTTAACTCCTTCTACGATACGTGTTAAGATTTAAGATGAGAGATAATATTTTATTCCTCGGGGCTTTTTTGCGAGCGATTTTCTCGACTTTTAAAGGGCACACCTTATCGTTAATTAGTAGCTTTTTATTCCCTCTGTTGGCGAAGTCGAAAGAAAAGTGCGGCTTCGTGAAATTAAACGGGGTCTTTTCGACCCGTCGAATCGAATAAGCGCTTATTACCGTAAGGTGCCCTCAAATAGACTCTCTCTCCTTTGTAGAATCGAGTTCCTTTTCAATATACTACGCGCACGTGTCGTCCGACGCGAAAAAAAAAGATTGATTTATTGTGTCTATGTTCTTTGCTCATATGACAAACAAACACAGACCAGGAATGTACGCCAACGCAGTTCAAATGTCTCACCGAGAACAAGTGCATCGAGGGTATCTACAGATGCGACGGCCATCCGGATTGTCCAGATCGCAGCGACGAGGACTGCGCTAACGATACGATTAAACATACCAGCCTGCCTACGAGTACGCCTTTTTATCTGTGTCTTTGTCGCTTTTCATTATTTTTCCTTTCTTCGATGATCATCGTCGTCGCGGAGACACGAGTAAGAGACAAAAGCACTCTTTTGGTGGTCGCGCGACGATGAAATTCGTAGAAAATTGACCAATTGCACAAATCTTCATGGTCTTGGCTTTCTCTTTGACACTCGTTGAAAAATATCTATCCAATAGTCACTGTTTGCATAGCTTCTTTCCTATCTTTCTTTGCTTCTTTTCTTTTCGCATCGGAATACGTTGGGTACGTGTGTATGTGTGGTGGTGTGCCGTCAGCAGACCGAACCTGGCCAGGATGGGAGACGAGCAAGAAAACGAAGGAATGCGATCCTAATCGTGAAATGCGCTGCGACGACGGCAAGTGCGTGCTTCTGAAACGTAAATGTGACAATATCTTCGACTGTCTCGACGGTACCGACGAGCGCGGTTGCGGTAAGAGCTTTTCTTCCGGTATTCCTTCATTTTATTTTATCTTTACATACGTTTCATGCTCCTCACACAATTTGTCCGATTACGATCGAACGATATAATCTCAGAAAGCTTTATTCGTAAGCTTGTGTGTACGTGGCTTGTGTCTGATAAAAGGAATCTGCACGCCTGCCGAGTGGAAATGCGCCAGTGGCGAGTGCTTGCCAGAAAACGAAAGATGCGACGGGATACGCAATTGTGCCGATGGATCCGACGAGTCTGGATGTGGTAACTATCTACTTCATCTTCATCATTTTCACACCGCGCGAGATTGATTATTAAACGCAGTTTTCAAAGTCAAACCGTATTCATTCCTAGGGATTACAAAGTACACTTTATGCTTTTAAATCTCGAGTCGTATCAAACCATCGGAAGTAATTACTTATTCGACATTACGTTTATCATCGAATGGAATTATCAGCGAATGAATTATCTGCGAATACCCAAAGTCGCTACTCTACCGACATTTACACACTACATTTACACACTACATTTTTCATATTTTATATACTATATTTATCGTTATTTTTTTGACGCGTAGAAAAATTGTAAGGGTCAATGGTCGAATAAATAGGACGGACGGACGTGTTTATCCCATCGAGAAAGCTTTATCAATTTCTCAAAGCCTCGTTATCCTTGATCGACGCGACAGTCATCTTGTCTTTTATGCCACGGAACGTTGTACCTAATAAGTAGAACGATCAATCCAAACAAATATATCTTCGTTCGTTCGTTCGTTCGTTCGTTCGTTCGCTCGCTCGCTCGCTCGCTCGCTCGCTCGTTCGTTTGTTCAACTTTGTCTCTACTACGTAATCTTGCATAAACTGCAAGAGCACACAAGCACACATCCACACAGAGCTAATCACGTTCGCTCGCGTCGTACGCCAGCCGAATACGGAATAAGAATTTGAAAGGTCAATGAAAGGCCTGTAATATCACTTTATCGCACGTTCTCCTGATTAACCCACTTTATCTTATCTTTCATTTTCTTCGAGAAAAGCGAAAAGTAATATTCAAACGCGCGGTGATGCATGCGTTTCCTTTTGTTCACCCTGCATTCTCGAGGAGATACTTGGAGAGTAGACACGAGTAAAGATGTCATTAAGAATTGTTTGGGATTGCACGTTTATGCATAAAAGATGAACGCACGTTGGAATCATTTTAAAGGGGTTACCTAATTATTACACATACATTGTATCTTACGACGCATGTTTTCTCCTACTTAAATATATTTTTATCAAATAAGATTCGCCCTATTATTCTAACTAAGATTAGAGATGTTCTCTATCGTAGGCCGGGCGAAAAGTAAATCTCTTTTTGTGAATGTGTTTCTTGATTGTGTAGAAGACATGTATAGGTATATACGATATTACTAACATAGATATAGAGATTTGTGAATTGGTCCAAAGGCATTAAAGCCTATTGGCACCTTTGGAGAAAAAAAACTAATTGGAACGAACTAACAACGGTTGCCTATGCACGATAATAATAAACTTAGATTGAATAATTATTGTAGTCACTGAATGTCCGGCTGGAAAGTTTCGATGCAAGGACGGATTGTGCCTCGACAGTAAGAAACGTTGCGATGGACGATCGCACTGCTTGGACGGCTCCGATGAGATCAATTGCCGTACGGTCACGATGTGTCTGCATTTATATCGAATATCGAGCGATAGGACAATTCTTATCCCTTACGAACGAAACAACAAATATGCGCTTAATTATTTGATCCTCGATAAAAACGAGATACGAATTGTCCTAGCGCGGAAATTTTATCTATTATATTTCTCTCTATCTCTCCGCAACGTAATATACTTATCCTTATATTCTTTTTTTCTCTCTTACACTTTTCTTTCCTCTCTCTCTCTCTCTCTCTCTTTCTATCTATCCTATGTCGTATATCCTTCCTTCGCTTTTTTATATTTTTGTCTCTGTAGTTTTTTTTCTTTCTTTTTTTTTATCGTACCTCCTCTTCTCCGCTCTTGATCTCACAGTAGAATCACGTAATGTAATCTCAGCAGCGTACCGGCTCGTCTCTTACGCCAGCACGTCGCCAAAGAATTACTCTCTATATCTGGGACTTTTGAAATTCTTATTATTAACCGATGTTTCCAAGCGCGCGTTCGTATTCTTTACGGTATCTTTACAAGGAGATAATGCAAAAGTTGGATCGAACGCGCGCTTATTTGTTTCGGGGAGGGAAGGAGATCGCTAAGAAGCTTAAAAAGTCGCGCGCGAGCACGCATATATGCGCCAGGTGGAAAGCGTTAATCTTATTTCGACGGTGTATCGACCGTTTGCGTTTTAGCCGGACGTTGACTGGCATTAACTCCAATGCCGGACATCGTCGGCGACCTCGTTTTTGACCTCGGCCATTTCCTCTCTTTTTTTTCTTTTATTCTCCCATCTCCTCGTATTGCTATTTTACTCTTTATCTAGATATACTAACTATTATATTAATCTATTTTATATCTCTGTCTCTGTTGATTATATATATATATATATATATACAATATTCTCTAGTTTTTGGACTTTTTCTATTTTCTTACAGGTCGCCCGAGTTCTTAGCGATCGAGCACTTCGAGTCATTATACTATGTCTTCTTAATGTATATATACGTATTCTTATTTCGGTCTAACTATCTTTTTCTCCCTCTTTTTCTCTTTATTTTCTCTGTCTCTCTATCTCTTGCTCTGATATTTTGCACGTTACATCGTTCTGCGATTTTCTATCGTTTCGTTAATCGCATAGCGAGTACGTAGGACGACGATGCACGAAAAGTCCTTGGATGATTTGTTATTTGCGAATGATTTCATTGTCGAGAGCGGTGTGGGACCGTGCATCGTCGTGCCTCGTGGCATCGATCGAAGATGACGTTTAACGGTCGAAATTCTGACGTTTTGCAGAATGCCCGATTGGGAAGCGACCTTGCGACAACGGCGTGTGCATCGACGAGAGATTCTTCTGCGACGAAAATTTCGACTGTCTGGACCACAGCGACGAACGCGACTGCCGTAAGGACGCAATATTACATATATATATATATTAAGGAGAAAGAGTATTAAAAATAATACTTGGGTTCGTTTCTCTTTCAGCAACCGACGAAGCGACCAACCAAGGGGGCTCCTCTTCCAGGGAGGAATGTCGCGGCGAGGAATTTGCCTGCACCGACGGAACTTGCATACCCCGAGCTTACGTCTGCGATGGTCGACCCGATTGCCGAGGGGGGGCGGACGAACGCGACTGTCCCTCTCAGGGTGAGTACGTTGCAACGACTTGCCGGGAAATAATGGCCAAACCGACGTTAGCTCTTACTTGCTTGGCTGTTAGAAACTCGAGGACGAGTAACGATAAACGATTTGCTTTAACAACGAGAGACGGAGAGTGTTGATTCGCACGTAGTTCGAGCGATCATTTCGCGATCGAGGAACGCGCGAAATAAGTAGAAAATATAATTGGCACCGCATATCACCAGGATTATTATTTCTCCTATCACCGCATATCACTTTGCACCCCGAGAAGAGATCGCGTTTCGACGCACGGGGACCCAGACCACATCCCAAAGTACGTAGACATTTATTAAAGGGGGGGATGGCCGTAACTGACGCGCGACTAGTTTCAGGGCCATATTTTGGGAAGGGGGAAAAGGGCTAAGAAAACAAAGGCGAAACAGATTCGGTTCCTTCTAGGTCTCGTAGATGAGCATCCGGAGAACGCCGCGGGAGTACCTCCCCCACAAACGGATCCTAATGCTCCCGAGTTGCCGACTAATCTGAGCACGCCGAGGAGTTGTGCTCCGGACGATTTTCTTTGTGCCGACGGCACTTGCATCCCCAAAACTCATCACTGCGACCATTTCTACGATTGTCGCGACTTTACCGACGAACAATACTGCTTCGGTTAGATCACCTTGATTCGTAGACCTTGATAATCTATGACGATACGCGATCCCATTATTTTCTTTTTTCCCCTTGACCCTTTTCCTTCCCCTCCGCACACTTTCGTTCGTGGACGCGTTCATTGATTCTCTTGGTCTACGCTGCATCTTTCCTATCAGTTTGTGTTAGACGCTGGATAGAAGATGTGTGTAGGTTGTTAAGTAGAAATTTGAATAATATATTTGCCGAGTCGTCGAATCGTTGCGATCTCGTTATCGGACGCACCCTTCCCCAATAGTGTAGTGCATTTCTGCCTGATATTCGAGTACTGGATCGTTCCTTTTTTTTTTCTCTTAGGTAGAGCATTTAGTCGGTGCAGCATGCTTACGATAAATATTGTAGATCTCAAATCATTTTTCCGCTCTCCGACGTATCGATATTTTATCGATTCATGGCAAAACTCCGTCTACGAATAATAAAGACGCGTGTTCTTTTTAAATCTGTATCTTTTTCAATTCTAAGGAATTTTTCCATGAATCGTTTTAATTGTCTTTCTTCTTTCTTTTGTCTTTTTAAGTAGGTACTTGTTCGTAGAAAATAGTTCAATTCTTGTCAGTTTGTATTATATTTCTTCCATGTGACGTTAAGTATTTATATAAGACTACGTTAAGTAGTTAGCAACATTTTTTCTCTGTAATCTGTATGCTTTGTTTAAGTATTTTCAATTAAGTGTACGTTCTCTTTCACGTAAGCTCTTCGCAAGTTATACTCGATAAAATCTTCTTCGCCACATCGTATTTTTCTATTTTAGATATATCTGTTTAGAAAGTAATCCAAATAATTGGTTTGTCGTCGTCGTCGTCGTCGTCGTCGTCGCCGTATAATATCAAGATATCATATTTTTCATTTACCATTTATGCGTTTTTCGATCGATAATTATAGAGGATCGAACGAAATGTTGTATTTTAGGATGCGGACAAGATCAATTCCAATGCAGAACTGGCGATTGCATTAGAATCGACCAAAAGTGCGACAGACGTATCGATTGCGAAGACGGCTCGGACGAACCTGCCGAGTGTGGTAATTATAAATGAATCCTTACCGATAACCATCTTCTTCTTGCCTACTTTCTCCTTATTTTTGTCAGAGACAACTCTCGAACCGGGACCGGGTGGTCATCCTATGCCAGGTCGTTGCCCTGCTGGTCAATTCCAATGCGTTTTGGATAAGGCCTGCGTTCCCATCTCCTCCGTTTGCAACGGCATTCCCGAGTGCAGAGATGCCACCGACGAAGACAATTGCGGTAAGAAACATTAATCAAGTTTTAAGAAACGAACTTTTAGCCCTTATTCCAAATGATGGCGACGAGGGCAAATCGATCGATAAGGAAATCGCGTTAATCTACTCGAATCAAAGATTACGTCGAGGACTGTTCGTCGGACGAGTGGAGATGCGAGAAAGGTGGTTGCATTTACCTCTACCAACGTTGCGACCAATCAGTCGATTGTCTCCTCGACGATAGCGACGAGATCGGCTGCACCAATTATACGCTTACCGAGAAAAATAACAGTAGATGCGAGCCATACGAGTGGAGATGCAAGAACGGCCAGTGTATACCGTTGTCACGACGATGCGACAAAAGGTTCGACTGTCCTACGGACATGTCCGACGAATTCGACTGCAGTTACGATTTTAGTGAGTTGGCAAATGCAACAACGGTCCCTCTACTACTCATTGCATTTATTTCACTCCTGCATCGGCGAACAACGCCGACAATTAATATTTCAAGATAACAAGGACGATAATAATACTCGCATGCTTATTACAATATCCTGAAACAACTCGTCGAGAGGAATGAACGAGCGTGATTAAACGAATGCCTTTTCATTGCATTTTTGTAAAAAAAAAAAAACAAAAAAAAACAACTGATTTGGAGATTATTAACAGCGACGGGTCAACTAACTTACTTACGTAACGCTCGATGGAATTTAATACCAACCTAGATCTATGTAACAACATCTTTCTACTTTATTATTTACGCGTGCATTTCTCTCCTTCCTACAGGTCAAACCGGTGGATCGAGCGGCCTGAACTTGAAAACTTATCCGAGCGAGCAAGTGATCAAAGAGAGTACGTATACCCCTATGAAATGTTTCATTATTTTCTCTTCGTTAAATTGGACACGGAACACCGCGAACGATAATTATTCGCAATCGTAGAAAAATGATATCGTTTAATTGGTTAAAATAGTAACCATCCAGCAGCCAATCGAAAAGTAAAGTTAATTAATATTCATGTTTCTTGTGTTTTTCTTGCCTTGGTCAGACCCGGCGAAGCAAGGTAAGAGATTTAAAAAAAAGTAATAAGCAATAGAAACACGCTGTGGGCTCGCATAATCTTCATTCTTCATTACAGAGATAAAAGTGTTATTAATATAGGACGTATCGCCTCGTTGGTTTTACATTATGCGTTTTCATAAATCATAAGATGCGCATAAATTCACGCATTTGAAAAAGTAGCTTACTCCTTTATTATTACACGTCGAAAAACATGAAAAGACGCATTTATATGTCTTCTCGGAATCAACACGCTAATCCGTGTTCGAACGAGAAAAATACTTGTGCATGAAATTTCGCTTGGCATGATTACCCTCTACGCTGGTTCCCCTCTCCCACACGATTCCACGATTTCATATGGGAAGTATTAAACACCCAGTCGAATTGTCCTAAATGAATATCCTCGAGATCATTTTTCGATATTATTTTGCAAAAGAATAATGCAATTTATTGATACTTGGAGAAAAACAACTCGTCCGTAACATTAACTCCGTACTAATGAAAATCTCTTGGCGTTAACGTAACTGCGATAAATTTGCACGTTGCACGATGAAACTAGCATATTAGTCTTAGCTAACGCGACTATAAATCGGGCGTTAAGAGAGTCGCCGTTATGGAATAACATAATCCTCGACTCGAAAGTCGTCTAGGATCTACTAGGAAAGGATTGTTGAATAACGCACATCGTGCATTACCTCTCCTCGCATTACCGTACAGGCCGCGAGGTCGTCTTCCAATGCCGTGACGAAGGTCCTCTGCGTGCAAGAGTACGCTGGTTCCGCGATAATAATCTTCCTCTGCCGCCTGCCAGTCGAGATCTAAATGGTAGATTGGAAATACCAAACATTCAGCTCGATCATGCGGGAACTTACATTTGCGAAGCGGTGGGCTATCCTCCATCCACGCCAGGAAGTCGGCTTACCGTAAATCTCACCGTTGAGAAGTGTACGTATCTATGAAAAATATTATAATACAACTTGCGGGGGGGGGGGGGGGGGACAAAATGAACGAATAAATAGGAATTCGATTATTGCCCGCAGTCGAGGAACCCGCAACGAGGCCCCCACAAGTTTGTCAATACGATCAGGCAACTTGCAGCAATGGAGATTGCATTCCTAAATCGTACGTCTGTGACGGAAAATTCGACTGCACGGATGGCTCCGACGAGATGAGATGCAGTACGTACCCGCCGTACCACTGTACACGCTTAATCTTTATAATTAATATATAAATAATGTTTTTGCAGATCCACACGGATGCGAACCCAACGAATTTCGATGCAACAACAAGCAGTGCGTGAGCAAGCTTTGGCGTTGCGACGGCGAGAGGGATTGCGCCGACAACAGCGACGAAGAAAATTGTACACCGGCTCCACCTGGTTCGCCATGCCGTTATAACGAATTCTCTTGTGCGTCCTACGACCAATGTATACCAAAGATTTATCATTGCGACAGAGAACGGGATTGTCTCGATGGTAGCGACGAGCTTGGCTGCTGTGAGTTGGGATATCCTTTTGTTCGTAGTTCCTCGTTCTTTCTCTCGGCACAACCTCGTCTCTCGAATATC
Source organism: Polistes canadensis (assembly GCF_001313835.1). Classification (NCBI taxonomy): domain Eukaryota; kingdom Metazoa; phylum Arthropoda; class Insecta; order Hymenoptera; family Vespidae; genus Polistes; species Polistes canadensis. The sequence continues at coordinate 260,489 of NW_014569702.1, read as the reverse complement.
GAATTTCAGCTCCCGTCTACATCGTCAAACCACCACCGCCGATGGTAGTCCTTGAACCAGGTAGTCTCATGGTACTCACGTGTACGGCTATCGGTGTACCCACTCCAGAGATAATTTGGCGACTAAACTGGGGACACGTACACTCGAAATGTACTTCTACTTCCGTAAACGGAACCGGAACATTAACGTGCCCCGATATACAGCGAGAAGACTCGGGCGCTTACTCCTGCGAAGCTTTGAATCCAGCTGGCTTCGTAATAGGTCAACCGGATGCTATTTTGGTGGTAAAAGAGCCGAAAGGCATTTGCCCCAAGGGAATGTTCAACAACGAGGCGCGTACCCTCGACGAGTGCATATCTTGCTTTTGCTTCGGGGTGGCCACCGAGTGTCGTAGCGCCAATTTGTTCACTTATCAGATCCCACCTCCGTTCGAAAGTCACAAGATTCTGTCGATTCAAACCGAATCGGAGATACGCATTTACGGCGATATCAAAGACGACATATCCGAGATTAGGCCCATCGGACGAGACGGCATTGAATTGATCGAATCCTACAGCAGCGAAATGAGTAGCTACAAAATACCCTACTATGCTTTATCCGAGAATTATCACGGTAGTCAATTAAAGTCTTACGGTGGTTATCTGACTTATACGATTCATTACAATGGCAACGGAGCACCGAACAATGCGCCTTCAGTCATTCTTAGCGGTAACAAATACATACTCGTCCACAAGGGCAAACATATCCCTCCCGACTACGAGACGAAAGAATCCGTCAGATTTTTCTACGGCGAGTGGTACAAGCGTCAAGGTAGCAGCGAGCTCCTGGCATCCAGAGAAGAAATAATGATGACCCTAGCAAACGTCGACAATATTCTTATCAAGTACGTACTACTAGTTCATCCTTGTAGGCTATTTATTTGTGTATCGCCATTTTATCCTCTCGTCGTCCAGGGCAAAGTACGAAAATTCTCCGCAATTGGACGTGCGTATCACCAACATCGTCATGGACACCGCCGACGCGCGCAATACCGGATTGGGATCCGCGAATTACGTGGAAGAGTGTCAATGTCCTACCGGTACGTATTTGTAAGCGCGAACAAAATCAAAATGAAAATCAAAATGAAAATCAAAATGAAAATCAAAATGAAAATCAAAATGAAAATCGTAATCGCATTTTCTAAGGATACACCGGGCTTTCCTGCGAGAGCTGTGCACCAGGATACCTTCGACGCGAGAGCGGACTATGGCTTGGACAATGTTACCGAGACGAGGCACCCTGCGCCCCGGGATACTACGGAGATCCTTCGAGAAATATACCTTGCCAGCTTTGTCCATGTCCGCTGACCAATCCATCGAACCAGTAAGAATATCTAGATATTTATTTCGCGTCGATGACAGTCCGACGATTTCTAACGACGATTGTTTAGATTTACGCGAAATTGTCATCTCGGATCGGACGGTGAGCCCACGTGCGATTGTCCAGCCGGATACGTCGGTCGAAGATGCGAACAATGCGCCATTGGCTATCAAGGAAATCCTCTAATTCCTGGGGATATGTGCGTACCCGTCGAACAATGCGATCCCGACGGTAGCATCAGTCCGAACGCCGATCCGTATACTGGAAAATGTCGTTGCAAGGTATTCCATCTATTTCTTTTTTTCCTTCCGTTTTTAAGCGCACTTATACAATATCCTCCCTTTCTTCGATATTCATCTTCGATATTCATCTTCGATATTTAATGTTAATGCGTTCGATCGTTTTCGATCCTCGTCAACGACACGAACTACGTGAGTACTTGATCAGTTTGCCATCCTAAATTATTTTCGATTCTCTTTTCTTTACGTCTTATGAACACCTGTAAGCGTTCATTTCTTAATACATCCGTATTAACTAATTATATACCGTGTTTAGCAATACGCAACGGGTCTAACGTGCGATCAATGCAAGGCAAATACATTCAGCTTAGGCTCTAGGAATCAATTCGGATGCATAAGTTGTTTCTGCATGGGTACTACGAATAAATGTGTTGCATCCAACTGGTACAGAAACGAGGTAATTCAAATGACGATTATCGATCGATTATGGTTCGATTATTTTCTTAATACTATTATTATTTTCAGATTCACGTGTCGTTTACTAATTCCATACGAGGATTTAGTCTAATAGAATCTAAGACAACCGACGTTCCCATAGTAAACGGTATTCGACTCGATACGATCAGTCGCGAGATAGTCTACAGCGATTTTCATAATCGTGGTAGTAATGACGTATATTATTGGCAATTACCGAATATTTTCCTCGGCGATCAGATAACGTCGTATGGTGGTAATCTTAAATATACCGTTCGGTACGTCCCATCTCCGGGCGGTCAAAGTTCCAAAAACAATGCTGCGGACGTTGAATTAATTAGCGTAAGTATTTCCATATACGTATAGTTTATCTTACGACGATATTAACCACGATCTCGATAACAGGCAAACGACATTAAATTGCTGTACTATTCGCGAAAATCCCCCGAACCGAATTCCCAGCAATCGTTCACCGTTCCGTTGCTCGAACAATATTGGCAACGTGCCGACGGAACCATAACCGACAGAGAACATCTTTTAATGGCATTAGCGGACGTACGAGCAATCAATATTAAAGCAACTTACACGACCCACACCGACGAGGCGGCGTAAGTAGAGAACTCTTTGTAACGCAAGCCCAACGCAAGAAGCACAATATACGCGACTTTTCAGGCTCTCTTCGGTTTCCCTCGATACGGCGGAGAAACATAACACTGGAAAGTCAAGAGCCGTCGAAGTCGAGGAATGCAGTTGTCCCGTTGGATACAAGGGACTCTCGTGCGAAGATTGCGACGTTGGATATACGAGGGCCATGGAAGGATTATATCTTGGAATTTGCGAGCCTTGTAATTGCAACGGACACTCGAATCAGTGCGATCCAGAAACCGGAATGTGCGAGGTAATAATAACTAATCAAAATAATATTATATATTATTCCAATATCGTATCATTATTACGTTCTTAAGAATTGCGCCGACCATACTACCGGAGAATTTTGCGAAAAATGCGAACCTGGATACAGAGGAGACGCGACTCGTGGCACTTCCAACGATTGCGAACGCGAGGATGAACCGGCATCGTGCCAATGCAACCAAGCTGGATCTCGTAGCGCCTCGTGTTACAATAATCGTTGCGAATGCAAGAGAAACGTCGAAGGACCGGAATGCAACAGATGTCGTCAGGGTACTTTTGGATTGTCCACTGAAAATACGGACGGCTGTAACGAATGTTATTGCAGCGGCGTGACCAAGCAATGTCACGAAAGTTCCCTCTACGTTCAGCAAATACCAATATGGGTTTATGATTCCCATCATGGATTTACCCTTACCGATGCGTAAGCTTATCTCTAATCCTATAAGTCAATCTGTCTATAGTAGCATTCTTACTCGATGATAAATGAATCCTTAACAAATTAGGACTAGGCAAGACGTTATAGACGACGGCTTTGATTTGAACGTTGCCATGAACGAAATTGGATATCGCTATCCCGATAATCGTAGCCGTAGACTGTTTTGGTCTTTGCCATCCGCTTGTACCGGAAATCAAGTCAAAAGCTACGGGGGTAATTTAATTTTGACTCAGCATATCACTGCACAGCCTGGAGCGCAGAGCTACAAAGATCAAGACGTTTTACTCATCGGAAATGGCATCACGTTGTTTTGGACTAATCCAACCGATGTTTTGCCGGATATACCTTTGGTTCGTATAGCGAGAATAGAAAGAGAGAGAGAGAGATAAATGAAAAATATGAGAGAACAAACGAAAACTTTTGTTTAGACTTACTCCGTTCCACTGAGAGAATCAGAATGGAAACGTTTGACGACTGCCGGTCCACGTAGCGCTTCTCGTACGGATATGATGACGGTTCTTTCCAATATCGAAGCTATTCTAGTACGAGCTTCTCATAGCGATAGGATGACGGCAACTTACATAAGCGATATTAGTCTCGATACAGCGGTAGAAAATTTCACTGGACACAAAAGAGCGACTCAAGTCGAAGCGTGTCGTTGTCCGCCTGGTTACCTTGGTACGTCTTGCGAAATTTGTGCTCGCGGATACTATAGGGATACCAGTGATAGAGCCATCAGCGTTCTTGGCTCTTGCAATCTCTGTCCGTGCAATAACAACGAAGAAAGTTGCGAGATTAATAGGTCTGGACATGTCAAGTGTAATTGCATACCAGGATATACGGGAGAAAATTGCCAAGATGTTGGTAAGTAGTATGATTCCTTTTCAAACAGATTTATTACTCATAGAAATGATTTTTAGTCGAGTATCCTCCTCCGACAAGTCCATCAACGCCAACGATTACTCCACCAAGAATCGTTGTTTTCGTACAAGAACCAGAATTCCAAATTGTTCATACTGGAAATACCGTTAGATATCATTGCAGCGGTAGATCGCTCGACAACGTAAGCTTGATAATCATTGCGTAAATCGATGCGATTGCATTGTTCCTTTCTCCGAATCTCTTTTTCTTATTCTTTATGTTTTATATTACACAGGGTTCTTTGAATATTCGTTGGGAGAAAGAAGGTGGTCAGTTACCATCTGGCAGGAGCGTAGACGATTCTCACGGAGTCTTAATCATTAGAGATGTCAAAGTGTCCGACAGCGGTATATACGTTTGTCAAGTTAGCGACGGAATAAATATTGGCATTAAGAAAGTTACTCTTACAGTGGGAGGTATGAATGATTTTCATGTTAATTAATATATATATATATAAATGAATCTAGAGATAATATACAAATTGTCATATTTCCTACGGACGCAGCTTTTCCAAAAAGTTTGTTAGAAATACCAGGTACTCTTTTATAATCGTACTCTCGTAGCGCGATGTAGAATTAAGAAGTGACGAAATGAGTTGGTTGATCCATATCATATTCGATTTCAGGAGCAAATCCGGTGAAACCTCGAGTCGTCATTATGCCACCATACCTCGAAGTTAAAGAAGGAGAACCGGTGGAATTCCATTGCGAGGCTAATGGTAATCCTCCTCCGCACGTAGAATGGATTCGACTACATGGAAGCATAAGCTCCGAGTCTTCGTTCCGTAATGGCGTTTGGAGGCTCCCAGCTGCCTCGAGGAATGACGCGGCCGAATATAAATGCATTGCTAGAAATAATGTCGGAGTAGTCGAACAAACGACGATTCTTTACGTTAGAGGTACGAATACTATTATAAATGTTATTAATGGTATCGAATAGTAGAGTTACACGAGTACGTATTCGCAGAGAATCCGGAAGGGCCTTCGGCTACTGGTTCGGCACCTATTATAACGCCCGCCGAATGGGTTGGGTATAGCGGAGATGTCGTTAGACTAACTTGTACTCCATCACAGAATGCTAATCTAACGTGGATCCGATCCGATGGCTTATCTCTCCCTTACTCCGCGACTCAGCACGACGGTATTCTGATGATCAATAATCCAACGGTTAACGATTCCGGTATATATGTCTGTATCGCCATCAGTTACAAAGGAACGGAAACTAATTCTACCGCTAGAATAATGATCGTTCCACGAAGAGATCCACCGTCGGTCAAAGTCAAGCCCGAGAGACAAATAATCTCTCAAGGAACGTCGACCGAAATACGTTGCGTTACGAGCGGAGAACCGGGTCTACAAGTGAAATGGAGCAAATTTTCCGAACCGATGAATCCGCACGTTCAACAAGTCGGCGATACCCTGCGAATTATCAATGCACAAGTTTCCGATCGAGGCGTTTACATTTGTCGAGTCAGTAGTCCCATAGGCAGCTACGAAGCTAGTGCTATCGTCGAAATTGAACGTAAGACACCAATTTAGCAATATTATCGAATCGAATAAGTATAACCTAATACTTTTGATCGAATGCGCAGCTCGTGAAAGCCCAGTTCTGGAACTGTACCCGAAAGATGTTCAACCCGTCACTCTCGGGGGCTCCACCGATTTGCTATGTCGCGCCACCGCTGGTCTTCCGCTTCCCGAGATCCGTTGGTCTCGCGAAGACGGTAGACCATTTGCTCCAAATATCGAACAACTTCCTGGTGGATTGTTAAGGTTCTCTAACGTTACGATCAACGATGGCGGTTCTTACGTGTGCTCGGCCACGAATGAAGTTGGCTCGACGTCTGCGATAGCTCATATCGAAGTACAGTCCATACCCGTTATTACGATCGAACCAAGGTCCGGTATTTTGCAAGTCAAACTCGGAGATAAAGTGCGATTAACTTGCAGCGCTGTAGGCCATCCACAACCAAATGTTGCCTGGAGTAAACACGTCAACGGATTGGCCACGTAGTAAGTTGCCCAAATGAAATTTCATCTTTTCCAAGGAGATAATTTATCTATATTTACAGCGACGCGTATAGCAGAACTGCTGCTACCCCGTTGAGCGCGGTATACGAAATTTTATCCGTTTCTACCGACGACGAAGGATCTTACTCTTGTCAAGCGTCCAATTCGGTTGGCATCGTCGAGGATCGTGTTTTAATACGCATCGAGGACAACGACATTGATTCTATCCCTTGTAGAGGCGATATGCCGTGCAATACTGGTCAAACGAATAACGATAACGTATGTTATTTAATACGATTACCTTTTTCACGATCACATTGCAAAATTCATCTAATTTTATTATTATTCCAGAGATATTCCAATGGCGTATTAATTCCCGAAGATTTTCTCAGAATTCCCAATGGCGGTAAAGTAGAAATGCGTTGTCAAGTAATTGCACCCGATGGCGATCAGATTTATCTTGACTGGAAGAGAAGCGATCATCGTGCCTTGCCAAAGGGTAGTACCGTTCATAATGGCGTTTTAAGCATACCAGTGGTCGACAAGTATTCCGCAGGAGAATACATCTGTCTTGGTTTAAATCCCGCTGGCACAGTTATTTTCAAAGCTAAATCTCATCTCGAAATAATATGTAAGTATTTCCAAAGGTATAAATGGATGCGAGATACGTTCGTTACAAGAATTTCATATTTTCTTCGCAGCTCCGCCTAGAATCGAGTTAAATCCGACTCGTCAAACCGTTGGTCCTGGAAAAAATCCTTCTATAACTTGTACCGCGACTGGAGACGAACCTCTTCATATTCAATGGGAAGCTATAGGACGACCACTTCCACGTTCCGTGTCTCATGACATCGGGGTGTTGCAATTCCACGGTATAACGTATTCCGATGCAGGAAAGTATGTTTGCAAGGCCAGCAACGAAGCAGGCACGGCCGAAGCGGTAGCGGAAGTTATAGTCAACGGTTTGTCTTTTTAATCAACTCATATCACATCGATTTATTACTTATATCCGTCAGATTTATCTTTATTCTCAACAGAACATTCTTACGACGACACAAGTATTCGTGCCGCGCAAAGAGACATTACGACGTATTCAGGTAATTCTGTACGTTTGCGTTGCGACATCAGGGAGAGTGCTGTAATAGAATGGACCAGAGAAGGCCAATTATTGCCTTCGCACAGTCGAATTGGTGAAAATTATTTAGAATTAATGCAAGTCAGACCGGAAGACAGCGGAAGATATATTTGTAAAATTCGTAACTCTCATGGAGTTTCCAGCGATTACATTAATTTAAATGTTCAACGTAAGTAATACATCAATATATATACGTGTGCTTGCTATTTCAATGAAATACTATCGAAATTAATAATCAATCATTAACAAGTACTATTTAATACTGCTGACGTAGATCGATCTTAAATATTCCTTTCGAAGGATACACACAAACTTTGTTCCTACAAACTTTGCTCTTTTTTCTTTCTTTCCAGCCATATAGCTTTTCTATTGATTTTTTTTCTTTTTCATTTTATTAATTTATTACGTTGTAACCTTTATTTTCCTCTTGTAATCTTTCAATAAGAAGCACGTGTATCGTCCAAAACGCAGCTATTTTTTATCCGAACATTTTTATACAAACAATGCAAATTTCTTCATAAATGATTCATTCAACGAAAATAACATATACTGCGTGCGACATTTTTCTCTTTTGCATAATTACAATTGCTTACGTAATAGAACGCTATTATTCTTTAGATTTCTTTCTTGTCGAAAGTTTGTCATGCAGCTTGTCGTATTAGAACTGGTATATATTACAACGCTAGTAAAATATTGATTATATTAAATATGATTGCAACTATGGTTTCAACGAAAGACTTCTTCAGACTAGGTTTTGACAAAGCTCGCGTTATGATTTAGTAGTTAATTTGCTTGCGGATTGCATGCCAGTATACCAAACGCAGTGCAGACCCGGGGAGTATCAGTGCTACAACAATCAACAATGCATTCCTTTGGATTACTTTTGCGACGGCTATGCTCAATGCAACGACGGTACTGACGAACGCTTCTGCCGCATCCCGCAATATCGCCAATATCTTCGAAGACTACGCGGTTTGTTTTGAGATTTGTGTTTCGTGTGATGTCTTGTAATATAAATTAGAATTTTTGTCTTATATTTTTTACCATTATCCTTTGTCTCTCTGTTGCCTATTTTTATTCTTAATAATTTAGATTCTCGATCGTAAGTTGCAAGACAACGTTGACCGCAATAGTAGTATCCAGTAGTAGTATCCAATAGTAGTATCCAATAGTAGTATCCGATTTGTCTTCCACATAACGGACCATATTTCCTCTTCTTTCCCTTTTCCTTCCTTACTTCTTACAATTAAAGAAAATGCGACGTACTTTGGCGCATATTATTTGCATGGTAAATAATATATGTTATATTTGTCGCGCTAAGACAAACATGATAAAGCGACCAGAACTGCCCATATTCAGGTGTTTACTCTTCAACGATGTGAAGCTTACTTCAAAAGAGAATAAATGATATGAAGTTAATAATAGTAACTGTTCAATTTCAGCTGCTGTTACACCTGCGCTTAGCATCGAAGCATCTCAAGATCCTGTAAATATCGGAGATACGGTCGATATACGTTGCGCGTGCTCGGGTACTCCTAATCCGCGCTATCGATGGTCCAGACCAAATCATCCAGATTTACCATTGAACGCTCAAACGTATGGAAATATTCTTAGATTATCGAATGTAGCTGTTGGCGATAGTGGCGTTTACAAATGTACAGTAATGACTCCGCAAGGCATCTTTGAGGAAGATTTCAATCTCATTGTACATGGTAAATATTTTTTATCGATATATTTTATCGATTTATTTCATTTAATCTAACGACACTAAATGTAATTGTTATCGTCTGTATTATTTATGCTACCTGTTGAATCTTTTGTAAGTAGAAATATGCGAACAATGAATAGACCTTCTAAAATATTCCAATATTAAATCATTATTTTTCTCAATATCTTTATTTTAGGTGGAAATAACGATGGACCAGCAATCGAAACTAAGTCTGCACCTTATGGATCCAGCATCGAAATGGATTGCCATGTTCATCTTGACCCACCTATTACGTACAAATGGAACAAACTTGGTGGATTTTTATCTCAAAATGCACAAACATATCAGGTATAACAAAATTGTACTGTAGCATATTTTTCTAGGAAATTCTAAACGTTTACTTTTCTACTATTCTAAATAGAACAAATTAAAACTGGGAAACGTTAAAGCCGAAGATGCAGGAACATACATTTGTATAGCAAACAATGATCTAGTAAATATAGAAGTACCGACTGTGCTCGTTGTAACGGGAGTCGTACCAAACTTTAGTCAAGCACCAGAAAGTTATATAACTTTGCCTCCACTACCCGATTCGTATCTCAAGTTCAATATTGAAATATCTTTTAAACCAGAGAATTATGACGGCATTATTCTATATAATGCAGAATTAAATAACGGTAGCGGTGATTTCATTCTTCTATCCCTAGTAGGAGGATTGCCACAATTCAAGTACATATCATTTTTTTGTTATATATTTATACGCATATTATCCGAGTTTTGTATGTAAAATAATTATTTTCTAAACTGTTAGATTTGACTTTGGTTCTGGATCAGCTGTTATATCGGGAGATACGCCAATTACTCTGAGTCAGTGGCATACGATCAAAATTCAACGCGTTAGAAGAGAAGTAACGATGCTAGTCGATGGTCAGGGATCTTACAGAAGAGTTGCGAGCGGTCGAAAGCAAGGATTAGATCTTAAAGGACCGCTTTATATCGGTGGAGTTCCAAATCACAGTATCGACGTCAAAGAGGATATTACAAACAATGGATTTATTGGTTGTATCAGTAGACTAGTAATCGGTGAAAAAGAAGTAGATTTGATCGAAGATCAAACGGGTAACGTTGGAATAACGACTTGCGAAACATGCGCCGAAAATCCATGTAATAATGGTGGAGTTTGCCAGGAGGCAACTACAAAGAATGGTTACATGTGTCTATGCAAAGCTGGATTTAGTGGTAAACACTGTGATTTTGTTGGAGAAACTTGCTACCCAGGTAAAAATCAACATTTTCATTTGTTTCTTCCCTTCCTTTCCCGAACTATCTTTCATTTTATAGAACGTGACAAATGTATACGCATGCGAATCGAATTATTTGCAGGTGCCTGCGGTGAAGGAAAGTGTATGGATAAGGAGACTGGTTTCGATTGTTACTGCCCCAATGGAAAAATTGGTCCACGTTGCGAACGATCGGTAAAGATTAATGAACCAGCTTTTAACGATGACAAAGCTTTCATTGCACACGATACGCCGCCGAAGGCTCTTCGAAGGCAAGTACATATAGAATGTATACGTGTTTTTGAAAAAGCATGATGCATGGGACTGTATATTCATATTTTTCTCACTTATAATGAAATGTTTTCATCGGTGTGCAAGTAGTGGTCGTATTGTATATTTTGTAAGATTTTAATGCACTCTTTCTAAACATTTAACACACTATATTCGCGTTTACGAGAGACGGTAAGAAAATAATCGATATTATAATAACATAAGGATATACGCATTTGAAACTCTTCTCATTTGGTAATTAATTAACATCTGACCTACTTTTTAATATACACGCATATAATACATCTACTATACTAATATGCAACGTACATGCGTATACGCATATAATAATAGAGCAGCAAATTTTTCTATGCAGATAATGAAAGTAGACGCATATGAGAACAATTCCGGCCTTGTATTGTTAATTTTGCAGCATTAGCTGTCGATTATTCTCAATCAGGCTAATTGAGATGACGTTATTTTCAGGGAAAGAAAGAGTTCGACCACTACACACAGTCGATCACGCAACGTACAAGCTAGACAACTCAATGTGCGATCGAGGGCACATCACCACAATAATCTGCACCACACAAAACATTAGACTTGGCATGATATTTATGTGCACGTTTAAAGTTATTCAATATAATAGAGTCACTATAATTTGTAGCATTTTTGGTTAGACGCGGAAATGAAATGCCTATGCTACTGGAAGAATTTCAGATATACATATGTGAACTTTGGATAAAGACCTTTTTTTTTTTTTCTTTATTTACAAACATTCTGGCATTGTTCTTTTTTATTTCGCGCACGGGTCGTAGCACTTTCTATACGAGAAGAAGATTTTAGCGAGATAATTGCAAGAAGCCCGAATAGTAGAGCAAGTAGTTTCTTGGAACGAACTCCCGAATGGTGCTGCTGTAATGATAGAAGCTCATTCTCAGTCAATTTTTAATGTAGCGATAAATGTTTTGTACAGCTTTTAATTAATACACTTACGCATCATTTAGTTATATTAATTATTCGAAGTAAGACGTTAAATCATTGCCAAATATATTGCATTTAACAGTTTGAAACAAAGCTTAAGAATCGGCAATAAGCGATGTCATAAAAATATATGATATCTATATACGTGAAAATATATCAATTGTTTGTACTTATATATATAAGATTCTATAACGTGTTAAATATGTTGCTTCGTCTACGAATCAACATCTATATACTCAATGGGTATAGACCTATGCCCATAATAGGTATAAATAAATATTATAAAGGCAAATAAATATTGGTACGACTATTAATTTCTATCATTTGATATTCCACTCGTTTTAGGAAACGTATATTTATCGAGCTTTTTTTCTTCCTATCATATTGCTTAAGCAATGTAAAGCTTAAGCAGCACGTAGGCGAAATTGGCGAATATGGGATTAGACTTCTTGATTGCTTTTGGAAAAACTATATCGCACATGGCTTACTTGATAGCATCTTGCAATAACGTGCTGCATTATTTCATTCCTGTTTCATTCATACTTGAAAACCCTGACGCGTCGCGCACTAAACGACATGTTTACAACATCAAACTAATGAATGAATTGCATCGATGAAACGTTAGCTCGATTATTTTTTACTTATTGTCTACACTTATAGGCTTAAAATAGCTATGAACTTCAATCCCACCGACGAAGGAGATGGAATTTTGATATATTGTTCTCAAAGCGAAGAAGGAGTTGGAGATTTTGCAGCGCTTATAATAAAAGACAAGCACGTTGAATTTTGCTACGACGTTGGCTCGGGTATGGCCACGTTAAAATCTAATTACATCGTACAGCCTGGAACATGGACATACGTCACGATAAATCGAGACTTCAAAGAAGCAAAATTATCCGTTAATGGAGAACCATTTATAGAAGCAAGATCTCCTGGTATCGCACGTACCATGACACTGAATACACCCTTATACATTGGTGGCATTGATCGTAGAAAAATAACATTGAATAAAAATCTTAATGTTGATCGTAGTTTTCGTGGATGCATTAGCGAAGTAAGTAAGAGCTAAGTTAGATCCGTAATCGTTGCCCTAGTTGTTAGTTTATATTAGCCACTAACCGTCTAATTCCCTTATGTAACACACAGCTTGAAGTAGCTTCCGTTAGCCTGGAGATTGTAAAATCGGCGGTGGATATGGCAAATATCGAAGATTGCTCTATGCTTCATCCGAATCAGACGATTCCACGTAATACGCTCGTTACCCTTCCACCCAAAAATTCACCAACAACTTTGTACGATCCGTGCACATCGAATCCTTGCATACACGGGTATTGTCAGAGTTTAGGTTTGCGCGAATATTCCTGTACGTGCGAATATGGTTATGCAGGAAGAAATTGCGAAAAAGTATTGAAACAATGCGAGGTATTTATACCTTGTAGAAACGGCGGTACTTGCACCGATTTACCTGGATCTTACAAATGCGATTGTAGGCTTGGTTTTAATGGGCAAACTTGTGAAAAATGTAAGTCTATTCGTTTTATCCTTACCGATTGATATGTTCGCGGACGGAAAGATTTATTAAGCGTTTTATTATTATCGATGCAGTGGCAGAGATCACTTACGACATCGCGTTCAAAGGAGATGGTTGGTTAGAATTGGAAAGATCGGTAATGACGCACGAAGAAGAACGCGAAGTTTTGGGTTTCGAGATATCGACGAATAAAACTAATGGTTTAATCATGTGGCATGGGCAGACGCCAAATGATTTCAATCCCGATGACTATATATCTCTGGCAGTTGTCGATGGGTAAGTGTATACGATTTTCCGTGCATCTGATTTTATCTACCGCGATGCTACTACAATACTTTGAATAATACGCTTTCGTTTCAGTTACGTAGAATATCAATACAATTTAGGATCAGGGCCAGCAGTTATTCGCGTAACCGCTCAAAGAGTCGACGACGGGGAAAGACATAGGATCATTTTAAAACGGCAAGGTAGCGATGGTAGCATCGAATTAAACGGCGAACACACGGAAAGCGGGCTGAGCGACGGGTTACAACAAATCTTGAATACCAGAGGCAGCGTGTATTTAGGAGGTGTACCTGATTATGCAATGACATACGGACGTTACCACGAAGGATTTTCCGGTTGTATTTACACTCTGGAAGTACAAGACTCAGGAGCTATCGATATAGGAGAAAAAGCTATTAGAGGAAAAAACGTTTCTCCGTGCACCAGGTAAGAACGAAAGAGTATTCTATATAGTCTATTATAAGAGGGGATTATATTTTTTAAGATTAAGTAACATTCCAAACACGATATATATATATATATATATGGATGAAATATTATACAAGCTTTTTCCAATAACGTTACACGCTGCATAGAGTGAGATGGATTCCATCTTCGTTGGTATTTACGGACGCAGATGCAGATATTTTTGACGCATTTGTACCCCCACCTCCTGTAAATATTATTCATCCTAAACCTGCTGCAAATGTAGCCACACGTAATATTAAAAATTATTTACTAATGATCGTGTTACAACACCTGATTGCGATGAAAATAGAAAGTAGAAATATCATCGTTATTCATACACTTTTTTACGTAGGTGCTATTAATATAGCCAAAAATTCATTAATTTAAGTAGACAAATATATTTCAATTTATACAATTTATACGGTATACTTATATTCCAAGTTTGTACTAATGCATAAATGCTTGTAATATTTGTATTTCCGTAATTTTGAAAGAAATGTGTCGATAATTAATAAATTTATTAATTATTTAATGCTTTATCAACGCAATCTGGACAAATTTGACCGAACCATGGTACGTTCGATTATTAGATAGGCACAATTAGATGCTAACCATATTCGCTTTATTTTCCCCTTTATTATGTTATCAAAAATATAATTATATTTTTATCGAAGTGTGTACGTATTTAATAGCAAAAAATACTTATTTCACAGTGATCCAGTTGACAACATTTCTATGCATGGTGATCTGCTAAGAAGACATTAAGAGATCTCTATATATGATACGATCCTATCTCATTTTCCACCAAAATTCATCTTTCGATATTCAAAGCGGATGTTCTTTTATCAAATGTTTTAATGTTCTTCATTACACTCTGTTTGACAAAAAACTATACATTTGTTTACGATGTCAAACTAGGTATTATATGCAAATTTTATATAACAGCAAAACGTATAGCATTATTGCAATTTAAACATTTTTCTACTTAAGAAAAGATAAAAATGATTAATTGATGTCAAGAAATTTAGAATATTCGATTTAAAAAAATGTTAATATCAAACCTGTAATGGTTTGGACTAATGAAAGTATCTAATTAAGATTACACTCATTCATTGACAATGGTAAGAATCGTAACAGGAGTAGACAAAGTAATTATGATTTTTGCTGAAATATTTTGTTTACAATTATGGTCGATAACGTTATTGCAAACTAATAACTACTGAAATATTTTCATTAATATAGTAGTTATTTTTTATTTGTAATGAAAATGATTCCACCCGGGTATGTCGTCATGTTTTTTACTTTATTCAGATTAACCGAACACTTATATTCGACATGCTTTTGTTTAAAAAAATATACGTGTTCCTAATATAGAGATTTTTTCTTTCTTATTTTATGCTTTTTAATGTTAAGTTATGCTACCTAATAATATATATATATATATATGTAATATTTTTAATTTAACATTTAAGATATATTTCTACAGCTGCCATAGTGATTGAAAAAAAAATGTTAAATAACAATAATATATAATTTTTCACTGCCATAGCTATCATTTCTTAAAACCATAATAGCAACAGTGGATAACTGTGGATTTGCCTCGTAAAAAATTGTAATGATTGTATAAACAAAGTCACAATTTGCAAAATTTATTTTTATCGTCATTTAGCATTGAAGCAAATATTTAAAAAATGAGTATATCAAGTTTTCTTACAAAGCGATTTATTACATACTGATCAAATCTATATATTTTTTTAGGCAAAACATTATAATATAAAATCCTTGCAATGAGTAGTGAGAAAAATTCGTTTTTACACACTTTTGTAAATCTTGCACTTGCAGATAACGATGATAGTAATAATATAACAATGGTATGGATATAACTTAACAATAATACTAGTAATATTATAAAATTAAAGTAAAATATATCTCGATTTGATCGAATAAGAAGTAAATTAATAATAAAATGCAAAATTATTTATAAATATTTCTTTTAATTGTGATTACTTTCATACTTTGGCAAATGAATATTACACGTTATACAATGAAGTTAACGAATTTTGTTAAAAAACTAAATGCGACGAGAAGATTTTTGAAAAGATCAAATTTAAATAAACAATTTACTATCTTGTATCAAGAAATTCGAATAGTTGCGTTTTCGTAGAACGGACGAAAGCAAGTTACTTCTAGAACCTTTAATATAATAGTTCAAATGGGTGCTAGTAAAATGTGTTGCAAATCTTGTATTGATATTGAATATACTGCAACGTGTGCATACAAAAAATAAAAGTTAATTATTTACTCTTGTAATTAATAACATATTCTTACGATTTACGCAGATATATTCTATAATTCTAAATAAATAATCAAATATCGTGTTGGGAAAGAGATAGGCCGCGAAATATCTCATCTTTCTCTCTGCCTAGTTTCGCGTTAACTGATACATTATCTATTTTATTATTCCATAATTCTGTATATGTACATTAGTTTCTTTATCTATTATGTATTTCAATATATATAGTAAATAAAAGAGAATTTTTGTACAATAGGCTAGAATATAAATTTCATACAAAACAAAAGTATGATATTGCTGTTCGTTATCTTTAAACGTAAAGTACTTTGATTAAATAACTAATGTACCGTAAAAACTTATGTAAACAAAATTGAACATGCAATTACAATTTGACACATTTTCCGCCATAATTTAACACTGAGAAAATGCTTATTAATGTCAATGCAAGTGCTAATATGACTTGCATAATGTATTACAAATGTAAAGTTATAAACTGAAAGTACATAAAGTGATTAAGACGTGTAGCCTGCATTGTTAAAAAATAATACTAAAAAAAGGAAAAAAATAAATATATATATATATATACATGTATGAGACAATAAATATAATTTTTGTAAAAAAGAACAGTTTACTTTAATCTCGTGTTATTTGATATTAAAATTAAAATTTGAACTTGCAGAAGCCCTCATAAAAACGCAAAGTAACAAATTTCTGCGAATAGCAAACTTCCTACTCATTTGGCTTTTTACTATTGTATTAGTTATTGGTAATATAATATTAGTATTAAAATATAGCGCAGTATAACGGTATCATCATATTTACAAAAAAAAGAAGCACTTGTAACGGTATCGTGCTTTAATATAGACAAAAATTAAATTTATTGAAAGACATATGAGATCAATTTAAAATGGACATAACGGTATTTGAATCTAGACATCTATAGCTTGCTAAGTAGATTTAATTTTATTACCAGATATAAACGGCAATCCAGTTGGTACTTTGTTTTGGTATTCGATGTATGCATCGCCAAAAAAGTTCCATAGCATTAATTCTTCTATAAGAATACGATCGTGGAAAAATCTCCAGGAAGAAATAACGTACACCAAAAGGCTAAGTGGATTTTGTAGTATTAACTGCGTAAGAAAATTTCAAATAGATTATTAAAATATTTTCATTAATATGTGTATACGATGCAATACTCATTTAAAACAGGGTATATTATACCTGAGTTCCAATGGCCCAATAAAACCAACCGACGTAACTTGGATGTCTAAATATTGCATAAATACCATGCGTTATGAGTACATGATCCTTCTTTTTTTCGCTTTGTACAAGATGATTAAAATTATTTTTTGCTGTAAATATAGCAGTTTTTCTTAATACTTCTCCCAAAATGGATAATATTAAGCCGAAATAAGAAATAAAAGAGGCCATTTTCATTTGTGGGTATAACTGTCTTTCCAAAACATATTCTATCCAACTAAAAGAGGCAGCTATGCCATAAGCAATACTGTGATTGAGAACAAAACTATCTATAGATAAAGACGACGGATTTGCCCATGCTATGGACAAAAATTCGCTATAATGGAATATAGCTAACATTGTCATATAAGCACCAAACATTTGCCATGAAGGCGAAGCAATAGAAAATATCGTTATTCCAACACCCACGACATATCCTAAAAACGTGGATCTCAATGCAACCTAAAAAAGAAGAAAGACAAATCAATTATATAAGTGTTTAGAGATTGAAATATTCAATATATCACATAACATTGGAAATACTTAATACCTGATATTCGAATCCACAAAAGAGAAAGGGTAGAAGGAAATTGCAAAAACTGTATTGAAGAAAATATGTAAGCCAGATATTTTGCAAATATTTGCTATTATTATCCAATTCTAACCTAAAAACTAATTCTGGTAAGAGTGCAATAATAAGAGCCGCACTAAAGCAGGATAAACTCAGCTTTCCTTCGCGACACAACATTTCTATGGAAATATAAATAATTGTAATATGAAAATTTATATTGGAAGAACGTAAATTGTTATAAAAAAAGAGGCCTTCTCATTTCATTTTCGAATGAAGGCGTACATACTTGACAACTTTTTCACTAAATACGTTTTGGCGTAATCAAATATCTATAGATACGATCTAGTCAAGTAATGAAATAATGAAAATGAATAAACTTTCGAGGAGCGATAAAATGAAGAATAATATTTTAACGCTGGTCGGTATTCAACTGTCTATTCAATAGCGGACAACGTTGCTTGCTTCCCAACGTCGATAATTTGAATCGTTCATAACGTACGTAACCGATTTTCCGTTCGAATTGTTAATCCTTCAGGAACAGTTTAATAATCACGTAAATAAAATAAAAAAAACTTTGTAAGCAGTCTTTGAAATTAATTTGCGCTCGCTCTCTCTCTCTCTCTCTCTCTCTCTCTCTCTCTCTCTCTCTCTCTCGGACCTACGAGTTCGTTGAAATGAACACAGAGCCAAGTTCTATAATGACACACAAATAAACAATTCATAATCTTGATTTTCTTTGGTTAGGTTGTCAGCAATGTATATATTATATTATAACTTTAATGTAATTGTTAAATGTGCATTGCTAACACAGTGTCAGGCGTTTTGTTTAAGTTATACATTTTATTTTCGAATAAAATCATCTTCATTATTCTCAAAGGTTTGTATAGATCAATTAAAATTATAATTTTGATATATATATATAATATGTTTGGACAAATGTAAGTCCGAAATTTGAAAATATTCTATAAAAATTTCATTTTCTAGATCGTAAATATTTGCACGCATGTGCAAAATTTGTAAACGCGGTTAAAATACTTGATATTCGTAAATGTAGAATTATTAAAGAAAATGTAGATAATTTCAATACGTTCGTTGAATAATGTTTTAATATTGGTTTATGGTATTTATTTTCATTTCGTTCCCACTTGGTTACGTAAGGCGGATCATCGATAGGAGGCAGCGCGGGCTTTTCAAACGCGTGGGTCTGCTTTCACGTGACTCGAGAAAGTACGCGTGAATCGCAAACCCTTGTTCGGCTTACGTAAAAAGGGGATACCTCCTTCCACCCTGTATCTCCTTCCTTCCGTAGAGAAGCTTCCTTGTAATAAATCATTCCACCAGTTCGTGTTCGCTTTATCGTCGTTGGAACGATAAATTAATTAGCTATTATAGCCTTTTACGTAAGCCGCCAAGTTGATACGTATGCACGTTCTACGATACGATTAACAAACGAATACCGTTTATCAATTTTACGAGATACAACGAATTTTAATAAAAACCTCAATGAACGTACAATTTTAATGAAGACCCAATCGTTTTAAGTTTTTCTCTTTGACAATGTACATCATTTCTATAGAAAGAAGAAAAAAACAAGTATTGTGGGTGGAGGAGTATCGCGCGTTATGTGATTAATTGGAAAGCAATCGTTTAATGAATTTAACGTCCTCGTCTGAGGATTTCATCGAAATGTTCTTATATACAATTTTACGCAACTTTCCTCGATAAGAAGATTGTTGAAAGTTGAAATTGAATTAGAGCAAATCGTAAGTATTTGTTAACGTTTGAAAAGTATTTTTTTTATGATGGATCACAAAAATGAAACTGCGATAGCGCGTAAACAATACCCATCTTGTCCCTAAACACTTTACTTTTATTACTTGTTTATCGATACATCCAATAGAGAATATTTTTCAAATTAATAAGCAAGAAAGCGATAAACCGAAACCGAACAAATAACTAGATGCGAGGAAAAGAGGTGTGTTCCTCTTAGCTATTTTCTGGAATACGTAAAAAGAGAAAATAAATGACGCTTGGATCATCGAAAGTTTCGATAATGGAAGACCAATCGCAAAAGGGTAATCGAGGACTAGAGATGGAGGGAGAATTCAACTCGGGGCGGAATGCGCGCCTGACGAACCTCGAGAACAGTTTGCGCGCGTACATTGACGCGTTACCATCTATATTTATATTTTTTTATCTGTCTCTTTCTCTCTTCTTATTTCTATCCATTAATCTTTGTCATTAACTTTATCTCTCACGCGTTTTCTCTCTCTCCCTCTCCCTCTCCCTCTCTCACACACTCTTCGTCCATTCACGTCTCTTTTGATAATCGTTCAAAAATGTTGATCGTATCGTCTTACCGTCAAGGTACCCGTCGCTCCTTGCCGGGTCATCGTGAGACTTGAAAATTTCTCTTTTTCCTTCGAGAAAAACAATTTGGACGGAGGATCGCTCGGTGAGTTTCTCTAAGTGCTCCTTAATAGAAATATTTCAAATCATTACGACACATGAAAATCTTACTTGACCTATAGCAAGTTAATATTATTTTTCTATTTGAATTTATTAGCTGTTGCATATTACTTATTCTTTTTGAAAATTCCTCTCGGCTGATATGGGAAATCAATTACGCTAGCGAAGCGTGCTTATCCAATCTCGTAAGGCGTAAAGTACCGAAGAGAAGCCTGATTTTCAACCTAATTTACGAAATAAACTAGGGAAAAGCATCGAAAGTTAGTATTTAGAGTTAAAGCCGCGGAAAAGGTTTCCGATTCGACTCTAAATTCGAGCCATTGTGTTATATCATTCTTTTTCTAATTAGCCTTGTTGCTTTTGTCTCTTTTATCCGATAAAAACATCATTTTCCATATAGATACAATACTGCTTTCGTTCTAAAAGATCTAAAATATAATCAAAAATCGAAAGATCGAAAGATGAATTTTAGATCGTCGGGTAAGCCGATCTTTTCATCGTCGACCATCTTCTTGGTTGAATTTTTAAAGCTGAAAAATCCAAATTTCTAAGATAGAGGAATACTCTCGATAATATATGATGCAAACCTTCTCCCACCCTCTTTCTCCGTATTCCCTGATCATCGAAATTGAAATCGTTCTTCCGCATTTAATCGCTCGACCACGAAAGACGGTGTTTGCAATCTATCATTCGAGAAAATATGGTTCAAGGTAGAAAAACTTATATTTCTGTACAATACTTATGTGCGCGCTTATACCACGCAGCCCTCTTTACCGTTCTTTTTTTTTCTTTTTTCATTGAGAATATGTGTACCTGCACAATGTTTTCTACTAATTAAGTACGCGTCAAGGGAATCTTGCTATTCTTCGAAAAGAATAAAACGAGCTCCGTGCTTGTTTGCAAAAAAATGCCGTTTGTTTGCCGAAAAATAACATACCATATTATAATTATATATATGTAGGTATATATTACCGTAGGAAAAGCATTCATTTGAAATGAAACAAAGAAGCAGCCGAATCTTTCATACGTTAAAGAATAGCATCATCGTCGGGATGTACGTGTGCGAGTTTGAAAATTGTACTGTTTTATCGATCGTACGATATCTTTGGTCGATTTTCGATGAAGTGTATCTATGTAAGTAACTTTGATCCCCGAACGCTTTTGTCTGCTCCGCGTGCAAACGAAAAACTTTGCTCGTACCTTTTGAATTTTTCAAGAATTAAAGTAGAATTAAAATGAACAATATCGTGCTTTCTCCATTCTGTTAAATTACATTTTTTATTATTTTGTTCACAATTATTATAGTAATATTGGAATAGACGTAGACATTTTTGTACGACAAACAATGAAATGTCATCGTATCGTTTTATGAATTTGCTTATTGTTTTACGACAATCTCATCGCCACGAAATATTAACCGTATTACATGGGTATTATTTTAGTATGTATTGCATTACTAATAAGTTTGTCAATTCATAACCGTATTAATTGGAGAAACATATTATGGTAATATTGGAAAGCGTTATTCTATGCGACGCCATGACCTTAATATTTGCGATACCGATAGATGCTGATTTGCAATACCTCGCGCGATTATCATTACGAACATTTTCTCTAATATCAATATTATAATTTCGCTGCATCGTAGAGACTATGCAAACTTAATTTTCTAGGTATTAACCCATTTTCGAAAGTAACGGCGTTTTGATACGTGAGAAAGTTTACCGACGAATACCTGTAGGTACGTCAACAAATAATAATTAAGGAGGGTATAAAGGACAGCTTATATAACGTACCAGAAGTTTTCATCGAGTGGTTAAAAACATTATAGTTTAATTTTGTCTTAAATTACGTTCAGAAAAATATTATTACGATACACGCGACGCGCGTTTGAAAATTCAACTCGGGCAAAAAGCTTTTCATTTTGATGAATTTTCTCGATCGATAGATCTAGGATTAACGCGTTGAATGGTACCTAATTTATGTTGCTTATATTACATGAATCGCTGCAAATTTGTTAGACAAGCTCATTTACAGTACTTTAGCTTTCCTTATCCCTACTGCTACTCCATCTAGTTTTTAGACTCTTTTCTTCTTTTCTTTACGTATTAGCTTTATATTCCCCTATTCTACGTGTATTATCCCTTTTTCATCCTCGTCTTTTCTTTGTCTCGTTTGAATCTATCCATTTTCCCTTTGGCGTTCAATGCTCCACGACTCTCTCTCAGCGCAGTTAAATTTGTTTTTCGTATTTTCCCAAGGTTTTCAGCCGGTGGTTGATTGCAATTTCTTTACCTCTCTCTCTCTCTCTCTCTCTCTCTCTCTCTCTCTCTCTCTCTCTCTCTCTCTCTCTCTCGCTCTCTCTCTTTATCTATCTTTCTTTCCGTCTCCTCTTTTTTACCTTTTACGTTTGCTTTTCCGTGTTTAGATTTGCCGTAGATTGTTTCTCCTATTTATTTCGGTTTGCAAAGATATGTATCCTCGTGGGTTTCTATTGATCGACGCATATCAATTGACCAAACAACGACGTTACATTAATGTAACGATTGCCTTTGATGCAATTAAAATCAATATTGTGTTTCATTAAACTTTCGGTGTCAATTAATTAGACGCTAACTCAAAATTCTTTGAGGAAAAACTTCAACGTTCGCGTCTTGATATTCAGGTTCTTTCATTTGAAATGTGATCAAGTTTGGTACTCGAGGCATCGTACGTATACCCTTTCATGGGATCGCAAATATTCTAAATATCCTATGCGAGGCTCGAATAAACGACTTCTCCTTCGAAGAATTCTCTTCCGACATGGCATATTCTACGAGC
Source organism: Polistes canadensis (assembly GCF_001313835.1). Lineage (NCBI taxonomy): Eukaryota > Metazoa > Arthropoda > Insecta > Hymenoptera > Vespidae > Polistes > Polistes canadensis. Next base: position 237,104 of record NW_014569702.1, on the reverse strand, counting down.
GTAAAATAGACGTATTAGAGAGTCCTAAGCGTTATAGAGAAAGCAATCTCGTAGGTGGAAGCGAGATGCATTGTTAACTCGCGTCAAAGCTTCCGATTCCCTCCTTCCTTTTGACGGTAAGCGCATACACTTATACAAGAAACATCATCTATCTCATCCTTGTCAACGGACAAATACTCTTAGACTTACCAACTGACAGCTAGTCGAATCACGTCGACAACGCGCCAATTGGCATTGTTTCATCCTCGAGCTAAACGTTTTCCGAGATGTGAAATTCGTCATGACGTTAGTCGAGACATTTTCCTATAGTCGTCAGATCAATTATTTGTCATTGTATTTCTTCGAAAAATCCTATCTTTCGGATCGACCATTTAATTTGCATCTTACGCTAATTAGGAACGCCGTGAACACATTCAATACCGCTGTTGCAAATTTCAATGAGCACGCGCGTACGCACGCACGCACGCACGCACGCACGCACGCACGCACCAAATTAATTTCCAATTTCCAAGGATTCCTGGGAAACTATTAAATAAGAGCTTGGTCCAACATTTCCAATCCGTTAATATTTTATTGAGCGATAGAAAAAAACGGAAGTAAAAAGATGTCCTCTTTTCGAAATTTAACGTTATCGTTGATTCGTCTCGTATCAAATCTACTTAATGCAAGCCATATATAATTTTTTCCAAATGTTACCTTTATTTGAATAATCATTACTCATTTCACTCTCCTCGGATTATACGCGTACATTAACAGAATGTAAAATAGCTTTCCTTTATGACGTATCACGAAATGAATAATCTTTTCCGTCAATAGCCAGTTACATTAGCCTTGGAACTTGTGGAATCCAATGTTTGATGAAATTTTCGAGAGATAGCGAGGTACGCTATTTACCAGATTCAAATTCAATGTGTGATCCAAATGAGGAAATGACGTTATTCAAAATTACCAAGATCCTAAAGTTGAGCTTAGAATAAAAAGAAAAGCGATATCTTCTGTCGAGTTAAAAGAAAAATAATAATGAGAAAAAAGCGAAGAGGGAAAACCTTGTACAAGACTTAGGTGCATAACATAAGCAGGTTTAACCGATTTCAATGTAATGCTAAGTGGAACGGCGTATATAAGGTCGTATTTAGTGGATTTTAAAGTACCTTTTATCACGGCCACTTCTGCTTCTAACTTTAATATTACCATTTGAGCCGCACTGCCGTTATTTAATTTTTTCATTCGGTATTAAGAACGGTTCGATTAACAGCAAGATACCTTTGTACTAATTGAATTAATTTTGCAATCTTCTATTTCTCGCTGTTCATTTTTCATGACTACAGAAAAGGACCGATTAATGCGTGAAGGCGTTACGAGTGGTTACTTCAATGATAATGCATAACAAATATAAAGTGCTCATACAAATGCTCATTACGTAAACAAATATATATTACGAATGAAAGCCAATAATGGTACTAATTAATATAATAGGTAGGAGAGACTAAATTATATAAAGTAGGGATATCGCCATCCTCTTTCCCTCTTCCTCGCTGATCTTGTAAATTGCCTCTTGTCGAAATAAAGAGTAAAAAGAATAAAGCAGGAAGAACGGTCTACAGTTGTTGTTGAATTAACAGCGTGCTAGGGAATCTGTCAAAATAGTTGTATCCGATTGAAGGAAGTCGCAGCTGGCAGCGGTAGACGAAACGGTTAGCCAGCAGCCCTCGGTGTTGTCTCGTCTGCGTTTCTGCATCAGCACTTTTCTGTTTTTCCATCCACTCGTGGCGAAGGGTCCTAAGGAGTACCCACTCCAGCATTTCCGATGGTCTACGCGACAACGTTTTTCGCTGGAAATTTTGACCTACTAAAAAGGATGCCCTTGCCCCTTGGTTACCTTCGTGCCTCCTCTCTTCTTCCGATCGATCGTCCCATTTCCTCGCAAAAAAGCCGGCCACGAACGTACCTTAAATAGAAACGCCATTCTTCCTTTTCTTCTTTTTTATATTGCCTTGAGTAGACGCTAATCCTTATAAAGCTGTTGCACTTTCCAGTTTGCATAATGTTTAGAAACGAACGAGTGAAACGACCTAACCGATGCACGTCTGCACAGCGACATTGAACTTTCGCCGAGTAATGTCCATTTAAAGATATTTTCATCTTTTCAATCGGACGATAATCTTTTCGTGTAGGTACGTCTCTGTCTGAAATTTCATTCGTGACAAAACGCACACGCGACCAACGATCATCAGCCACATTTTCGATCTTACGCCTCCTGACGTGCATGCTATACGTTATGCTATATATGCTGGAATGCGTAGGGGTATAGCATAGCTTTAAGAATATATTCAGAAATAAGTCACGATTGATATTGACTTTGATCGGAAAACGAAAACGAACCTACCGAATACTTCTATCTTTCGCGCTATCTTTTTATCCTTTCATCTTCTTATTATACTCGTTCGTACGATACTACATATTTATATAATACTATGAAAAGACGAAAAGGAAAGATTCAGCAAAGCATCTTTCTCTTTGATATGTAGAAAATAAGAAGAAAGGAGGACAATGCGATATTAGATAAACGCGTTTGAGATCTTTGGCAGTTGTCCAGCGGGACGCCTGGATACTCATTTTTTTTATTACTTTTTACTTTTATCCACGCAGAGGATCCCACGTATATTACGATTCAAAGTATACGATACTTTCGTTTGCGACATTTTTTAACTCATCCTGCCAAACGATATTTTATATTTTTTTTTTATCAAGATTAATCAATCATCTAAAACCTTCTCGTTCCCATTATCTTAACGACCATAACAATCGATTTAGACAGCTATGGCGGAAACAGTAATTGTCTGCTACATAATCGTCAATAACATTTCTATATCAATTACGTAACACTTACAAAGGGCTTCGAAGCATTCAAGGTTGGTTCGCGCGTCTGATCGATAAATAACTATATCGCTTTCAATGCAATAAACTTTCTCTATTCGCATAAGCTTTTCCGATATCTATAACACTAATCGTATCGTTGTTACGATTTTTATCGCGTTTCTCAAAAATAGATCGAATACGTAACGTTGAAATACGATCGGAGAGGAAAGAGTTGACATTACTCGTATAATTCGAAAACAATCCAGATCGACATCGAAGTTAGTCGAGAATCACTTTTCGAAAGATCGAACAAAAAAATGATGATTCCTTCGTTGTACAAATGGTTATGAAAATAATAATAATCTAAAGAATGAAAATACTTAGGCATGAACGTCGAATAAATTGACTTAGTTAGAATTAAAACGATACGGATGGCTATAAAATAGGAAAATCTTAGCGTACTTTGAGGAAAAAAGAATATAGGAAATATTACGCTTAGGCAATATCCTGGTAACGAGGGTGCTCGAGGGAGATCGCTCAGTCGGACATGATTACTCGGCTATTTTTTTAGTCGAACGTTTCTTCTGACAATGATGTACAGTGAGTGTCACTGAAAATCGTATATTGTTACGCTTACTAGATTTTTCTTTCAAAACTATTCATATAATATGCTTACCCATTAAAGTACAAAATAAAAGTAAGAATTATATTATTCTCGGTACATTTTCGATCAGATATTTCATCAGATGAACAATTTCAACTCAAAGTCATTACTAGCCAGGAACGTTAACACAATCCAAAATATTAGTAAAGTACAGTACTGTATTAGGTATACCATAAATAATTGTTAATTCATCGAAAAATATGTATATTGTAATCTAAAAATATGGATTTATTTTTCGATGTATCTTCCTCTTCGAAATCCACCGTTAGACTGATTTTTTTGTCCTCTGTGAGAGTACTTTTATTAAAATTGTTTATATGACTTTCCATAAAAGGAAATTGTATTGATTTCGAGTATTATGTATGTTATACATATGCAACTATTGGAAAGTCACATAAACAACATTGGATAAAAGAACTTTCACAGGAAATAACAAAGCCAGTCTAACGGTGGATTTCGAAGAGGAAGGTACTTTGAAAGGTAAATCCTTGTTTCTAGATTACAATATACATATTTTTTGATTATTTAACAATCGTTTAAAGTATGTCTAATACGGTACTGTAGATTTATTAATATTTCGGATTTTTTTAACGTTTTTGGTTAGTGATAACTTTGAATTGAAATTTTTCAATATATTCCGACAATATATCCAGGGTTTATGAGCTCTATCGTTACCTAACGTGTCTGAAAATCATAAGAATAATTTAGAAATAATGTTTATGCGCGCATGTACGTTATTATTATTATTATTATTATTATCTGGTGTTATAAGATCTAAGGCTCCATTTCCGCAAATACCAAATGTTCCCATCCCTAAACAAGATCCCTTCATTCGCGGCCCTCGTATCCCATTTTGTTCAGATCTATACTAAAATTATCTTCCCACCTATATATATACATCTTGGTCTATTCAATGGTCTTTCTCGATTAGGTTTACCACTTAAAATTAGTATTTTATACGCGTCACGTAACCTGTCCATCTTAATCTAGGCGATTTTCCAACTTTAATAGTATAATTGTCGAAATTCTATCTGTTTTTTCGTCGTCGATGATTTTTCGAATACCCAAAATTTGTTCTCGTCCTGTAACATAAGGACTATCTGTAAGATAAGCTAATCGGTTTGTATGCGCGCATATACGTGCACTCAATAATACAGTTGCCTAGAAATCGATGACATAATCGTGCATAATGTAACGTATAATAATGCAACGAGTGGCGCTTCGGTTTCGGCTATATGTAAGAGAAACTTGACAAAACGAAGCAGTGTTGTACGAGCTTTCGATTGGGAAAGGAAAATAAAACCGGTGCCTCCTTCATCTTTGACTTAAATCTCCCTAGTCATCCACCCTATCGTTTAGCTCTCTTCCAATTAAGAAACTTGCGCCCTCCCCCGCTATTGGCTATATATACAAAGGTATATGGTTCACCGCAGAAATGCGAAAATGATTGGAAAATCAATAGATTACGAGTTTGTTCAAAACGTGAGACGAGTATCGATAACGCCAGAGTAAAAGTTCGGAAAATTTGAGAGAACGGATATTGCGTCTTAAGATCTGGGGAGGGCTGGCAACACGCCTAATTATTTTAATCGATGCTTCGAAAGGTGTACCGGAAGGTGTACCGAAAGGTGTACCGAAAGGTGTACCGAAAGGTGTACCGAAAGGTGTACCCCGACCGCTTGTAATTTCGATCTTTCGGAATTTGAACGATAACAATTCGGCCACGCTCGAGCAAATACGTGAAAAATCGGTGTATTGCAATTGCACGATAGTTCAAATCGATTTTTATATAAAAAAGAATGTATTTAAAATACAACAGCACACAAAAATTCGTTTATATTAAATGCGAGTATTGGCGAAGCGTGAAAAAAATAAATGCATCGTACAATTGTTAAAGGAAAAGTACGTTTTTATTTTTTTTTTTTTTTTTTTTATCGAACTCGTAAAGCAAATTGTACATTTTATATTCCAATGTCATCAACCGGCTTTATATCTCCTTTTGTTTCAGATCTCGAAATTATCCAGAGAGAAATTCGATATGAGACTATACTAATATTCGAATCGTTAGCTTTCTCGCGAAACGAAATATTTTTCAAGAGAATAAAAATGAAAAAAACTTAGTAAACGTGTTATGCTCGCTGACTTTCTGCGGATAAGTATAAGACGATAAAACATAATAGAAAGGTGACATTTTTCATTCGCAAATGAGTATTTTTGTAATCGTTGACTAGAAAGCAAGAAGATGCAGGTGCCTAGCGGAAGAGACCGAACGGACATGGACAAATAAAGAAAAAATGGATGGCCTCGATACAAGAGGTAACAGCAAGGATCTCTGCGACAAACAGTACTTACATTTTACGGCACCGCACGGAGGTAAGGTTCGAAACGTAGGAAAGGATGGACAACGAGTAGATAAATTCTTTCGTTTGCTTCTATTTTGTAGAATTGTGGTGCAATCCTGTCTGGGATTTGTTGCTTTGTTGGCCACCTACGAAAGCTCTCGACACGGCCAGGGAAAGATGCCCATTCGTAGACGGGTTCGATACGACGAGTAAGTAACTCCCGCTGATGGTTTTCATATAAATGAAAATGATGAAAGTCATTGAAAATAGTTCATCCACGTGGGATTTGTAGTTCGGTAATAGGTAACGGTCTGACATACGCGGCATAGGAATAACGCGAATTTCATCGTAACGCTTGTTTCATTCGACTCGAACGAGGATAGAGTCTGTGTTTGCTACCGACTTTGGCCCCTGGAGGATCCCTTGCGTCAACTGAGAACCACCACCCTGTGCTCGAATTTCTCCAGAGAGAAAGAGAGAAAGAGAGATTAAAGGATAAAGCTCACGATATATTTCGAACAAAGAATAACAGAACGATTCCATGGAAAAGGGATATAGGGGAAGAAGAAATGAAATTGTTTCCTTCGTCGTATCCGACCTACAAAATTGCTACGTAAATAATAAAAGCTATTACACTTTCTCGATCGCGACGCGTTGATTTCTACTTGGCCAGGCGAAACAGAAGGTGATTTTTTCGTTTTTTTCCTTCGTGCCAGTAGGAAAGTTCCAAGAAATTTCTCGAACCGAGTCAGACCGAATGGAAAACGAAAAGGGAGAAAGAAGGGTCTTATAACCAAAGCCAACTATATGCGGCCTATGTATTACCTTGTCCCATAAGTTCTTTCCGCGCCACGCTATCTATGACTTCGATTGCAGTCGTCTCACAGCTCTTTCAAAGTACATTTCGTTGGTGACAAAGACAAATCAATCGTAAAAAAATAGTCGAAAAAGTAATATAGTTCGTCCATCCATTCGCATTCGTCTAGCATACTCGAGCTACGAATGCAAATTTCCTGAGAGCGCGTGCATTTGCGGCGAGGTCAACGTATGAATCGAACCCGACGCCGAGAAAAATATATATTTTATGTTACACCCCCTGTCAAAGCTATTCCGTTAGACGTACGTGCATCGGAGCGAAAATAAACTCGGCCCAACGGACGTGTCTACGAATGCACTGACACGATGCATCCGACCAATTTCGACACTCCCTTTTATCTTTTTCCCTTTTCTCTTTAAGGAAGCAATTTGCAACGATTTCGCGAAAAAGATCTTCCCGTCGTTGAACAGGAAAATATTCTTCTCCTAAGCTCGAGAGATTAAAACGTCTCTCTACGTGACGATCTACGTTTAATGCATAACTTTTTTCTCCCTTACTTCAGTTTAAGTGAAATATCATCTCGTTCGCACGCTTACGTGGCAGTTTTCCCAAAGCAGAATCACCTCCGGCCTAACTTTGCGAGAACATTTATTTATTCGTTTTTGCCTTTTTATTAGTACTTTTGACTTTGTACGCGTACTTTCAGAATTCGTGGAGAAGAAATGTGGCTACAACGGACGATGGGAAGGACAAAATGGAAGTTTCAGCGGCGGGGAGTCGGATCACGGATGGGCAAATTACACGACCTGCATGACACCGGAAATGCTTCGCATTCACGAAAAAGTTTATACAAATACGCAAGAAGGAGAGGTAAGAAATATCTAACATTGTCATTTTCATAGAATTTCAGCTTCCATTCGTTTCGACGGATAAAAATAATCTTGTTAAATCAGACGCGTTACGACACAACATATATAACAAGATTTGATGATTGGAAAAGTCAGGACGAAGGGCTGTCGTCGGAATCGTATAATCGATTATTTTCATTTGACGCGTTGATTCGAATAAGAGTAAATCGATCCCATCCGTCGAACGAAAAACCTTGCTGACGTACTTTTTCTAGATCTCGCGTCGTTAAACGTAAATGCAATCGTCGTCACCCTATTCCGTGACTCTACACTTCAGAGTAGAAAAGTTTATGCAAAAAATAAGAATAAGGCGTGCAACTTTCTATCTTATAATATCCTTCGAGACGTAGGAAAAAGTTTTTCAAAGGATTCGGTATATTATTTGAAAGAAATAACAGCTGGCTTCCAAGTTTGAAAAGAACAAGGTCTATGTACGCGCATCTTCTGAAATCAATTTACAAACGATTACGTCGGATAGAAAGGAGATACACAGTTGTCGACAAAATAAATTCGAAATAAAATCGAAATTGCGAATAAATAAATGATCATATTTTCATTATGGATTCGATCGAAAAATCTACAAACATAGAGCTTGGTAACGTCGCCGTGTTTCCGACGGCGTAGACGACTATTAAAATCGAGTCAAAGTATAATAATACTTTTATGCATTCAAGTTGGATGGCAAGTTGGAAAAAGCATATTTAAAAGCTCGCATTCGTTCGAATTCGAAGAGGAGGGGGCGAGGGAAACGAGATGCAAGCGATGTTTACACTCATTCTTCTATTTGCGAATCATCTCATTTTTGATGTTTATTTAAAAAGCTATTGTTTGCAATTCTTTGGATTTTCTATGGATACTTCTATTGGATAGAAGTAACGATAAGTTAGAGATAGGGTATTAAAAAGATTCGATTTCGTGTCAATTTTTTCGTGTTTGCCATACGAGAGAATCTAACAATGTGTTTTTCCCTGTTTATAACTGTGAACTAATGAACCGTTTCTACTGTCATCTGTTGCTAAGTCATCCCGATCGATTGTCGCTGGAATATAATAACGTATTAAGGTACTGTCGGAAAATCAATTTCAGCTATGCTCTCGATTATTCAAATAGCTCTAAAAAAGAAGAAAAGATCGAAACTTCGGTCTTATTACGATATCCAATATTTATATAATAAAGTAACGAGCCGGTGACGTATCGTTAATATGCTCGCGTTAAAACAACACTCGGATTAATTACAATACCCTGTGATGATACCTGATGAACTAATTGAAACTAATGCATTGTTCTATTTTTACGAAAGGAAAATGAGACGTTCCCTTGCTTTCAGATGAAAATGGACATAGCCGAAAAAACGCGCACCCTCGAATTCGTCGGATTGAGCATATCGTTGGTGGCTTTGCTCGCTTCTTTGGCTATTTTTTGTCGATTCAGGTAAGTTTCTAATAAAAGGGAAATTGCGCTCGGCGTGACTCCGATGCACCCTACTTGTTAGCTATAATCGTGTTAACGAAAATGAAATGAAGTACTACGTTCATCTGCCATTGAAATACGATGGTTAGGTCTTTGAGGAACACCAGAACGAGGATACACAAGAACCTGTTCGTTGCCATGGTTGTCCAAGTTTTAATAAGATTGACTTTGTATATAGACATCGAACTTTTAAGGAGAAAAGTACACAGCCCGCAACGTGGTATAGGAAATACCGTGAGTCATTAACTGGAAATTCGATTGACACGAGGTGGTCAATACCATTCACGCTTTTGCTTCTTTCGCAGCCGTTTCTCTGCGAGGCTAGTTACGTTTTCTTGGAATACGCAAAGACCGCCATGTTCATGTGGATGTTCATCGAGGGTCTCTTTCTTCACAACATGGTCACCGGTGAGTAGAGTTTCGCGAAACTAAATCTAATAGTATCGATAACATATGCATTTCTCGCATATGTGAATAGCTAGCGAATGCTCAAGTTATTGCCGTAATCTCCGATATCGTTCCAACGATTTTATTTACTTTTCAACTTTTGTTCGCGATGATCCTCTTCCGTTGGCTCGGAAATAAAGCTTCGTTTACCATTTTACTGTGACGCTCGTCAAAAATAATCCGTAAAAAAAAGAAGAGAAAAATTTGAACGAAAGAAGAGGGTTGTACTCCGAGTAGACAAACTTCCCATGAATGTTAAACGGGCCATTTGCATCCGTTAACGAACGCATCCGCTTTGTTCCCACTTTATTTTTTCATCAAGAACGAGTGGTGTCCCTTTACAAAGCTATAGCCTTTTCTCTTTTTTCACAAGAAACGGGAGCTTACGATAAGACTTTGCGGATGCGTTTCGTAAAAGAACAAGCAAGAATGGCAAGCATTTCAAAGACTACTGTTTCTATTTGATTGCCGACGCAACCCTGACGCAACCCTGACGCAACCTTGCAGTGACCGTCTTTCAAGAGACTTCTTATTACCGTATGTATCGGTTCGTGGGTTGGGGATGTCCCGTCGTGATAACGTTGATCTGGGCCATTGTCACGGCATTTTACTATCATCCGAAATCCAAGTAAATTTTGCAACTTTTTTTCCAAAATCTTCTCGAAGGCGAGAGTTTTATTCTAATAGTATATCTTTTTGGATAGATTTTCGAGATGTTGGTCGGGATACAATTTGTCTTCCTACTTTTGGATTCTCGAAGGTCCGAGATTCGGTGTCATACTGGTAAGTGTCAATTTAGCCAAGTAAGTAGCCACGGGCGTTCCCCTTTAATTAGTGTGCTCCTTTTTCTCTGTAAACGTTGCAGCTGAATTTTTTGTTCCTGCTCAACATCATACGCGTGTTGGTGGTGAAGCTACGGCAAAGTCATACCAGCGAGATTGAAAAAGTTCTGTAAGCTTTGATCGAGTCAAATTAAATAGATCGTAATGTCAACGGCGAATAAACCACTTCATTTTGTGTATTCGGTCGACGAACGAAAGGAATCGCAATCGATAAAATTGCTATTACAAATTCCAATAGCTTATTACTTCTTGCAATTGTTTGTAGATATTCCATCGTAGACGTTCGTCGACCGGAGTTAAAGGAAAAAGTTAGTCGATCGATCGCGTACCAGTATCTCGCTTTTATGCTTTTCAGAAAAGCTGTAAGAGCAGCCGTCGTTTTATTGCCCTTGTTGGGTATCACCAACGTCTTATTCATGATCGAAGCACCGCTGGACAACGTAAAGAAATTTGCGTTGTGGTCGTACTCGACGCACTTTCTTACGTCTTTCCAGGGCCTCTTCATCGCGACTCTCTATTGCTTTCTCAATGGCGAGGTAAGAAATGTTCTTTTCTTCAACAAAGAAAAACTCTCTCGAAACAATGGACGAAACATTTGAAATGTTGAAGTAAAGAAAGAACTTGTTAGCAGAGAACTGTACAATTTGTTATCTCCCTTTTTTTCCCTACTCTCTCTCTCTCTCTCTCTCGAAGTAATTAGCATTAAAATCAGTTTGGAGAGATTGGCAAAGTTTGGAGCAGTCGTTGGCAAGTTAAGCCACAGTTAAAATATGATCGCGTGGCTGGAATGTAGGCGATTGACACGCTTAAATAGAAACGCATCTCGAGTTTCGTGCCGAATAGAATTCAGCGGGCAAAGCTCTCTCTCTCTCTCTCTCTCTCTCTCTCTCTCTGTCTCTCTCTCTCTCGTTCGCGCAGCTAGAGGAAAATCAGGAAAGTCATTAAAATGCGCGCGCGCTACGCGAGCAAGGATCGTTAACGACGACACGTACATAGGATAAACGTGTATATGGACTTCTTGCCTAGCGCGAAATTGCGGTCACAACTTATGCACCGTATGGGTATTATAACTCCGGGATTTGAAACGTTCGTAATATCATTTGTCACGTTGACAGGTGAGACTAGCTCTAGACAAGACTATCACCGTCTATCTTTCCCTAAGAGGAACGGATCTTCAAGCTAGAAGACAGTCGACTTACAGCGGTTGTCAGCCTTATCGAATAACCTCGGGTAAGTTTCCCTAACGCATTTCGATTGGTCATGGAAATTCTTCGACATTCCCTTCGACGTTGCAGAACGGCGTTCCGATTATGGCAGTTCTTGCGAATCTTCGACATCGAAAAATAAATCTCGTGCTAAAACATCCCCTAGAGCTATCGAACATCCAGCGATGCCTTTGAACTCGACGACGACCACTGCAACGACGACGACCACAGCAACAACGACGACCACAAGCACGAGCACGAGCACGACCACGACCACGGATAACGAGCAACCATCGAGCAAACCAGATTACACGATCACCGTTGAAACGCCTATCGTTCAATCTAGATGCATCGAGTATGGTGTAATAAGATTCGAGGCTAACTCGATAAAATTGAAATGAATCCCTTGGAAATACAATATTTCTATATTGTTTGGCACAAATTGAGCAAGTTTCTCGTTCGCGATCTCCAAATAAAAATCCGAAAGAACGCAATGAGTGATCGTGATCGATTAAGAAACAAAACTATATAGAAAATTCGTGAAAATATGTAGATCGAATATAGACGGACGAGTGGATATCGAATAATTGCACGTGTGTACACATACCTATATTATAATATATATATTTAATATTAATAATATAAATATAAATACGTTCGATGCAACGGCCTGCGAGAGATTCATTATTTGTTAACGAGTCCGCATACGATCGTTATCAAGGAATTACAGCGAATTTTTTGTTCTTCTAGGTGTGTGTATATGTCATATAACTTATATGTGCACCCGCGTAGATATGAGAAATAGTATTGTCGAATGTATGAACTATCCAATGAAAGATGATTTGGCATTTTATAAATATTTCAAATGAGGATATCAGTATGCTTGATAAAGAAGATAAGAAGAAATATCGATTAAATATTAAATGTTATTAGTAAGCTTTTTCGCGAGAGCCACGTATTTAGAAGAGACGCACACCGATGCTAAACGCTTCGAAAGAATATCTTGCCGATTCGATTCGCAGCACGTCAATTTCGATGATAACTAAACTAACCATCTTGGCTTATGCTCGTTAAAATATGACATTAACCAGTGAAATTAAAATATACAAAATTTGGATTAATTTCGATAATTGCTGAGACCGGATAGAAAGAGCGTCCATTGCGTATCTATAATTATCATTGTTCAATCTGCAAGCTATGAAAAAGTTGCCTGGCAAAAGTGTCCTTATATTGTTTAGAAAAATCAATGTGACAATTAGTTGTGAGAGAATCATTTATAAGCCCATGAAAAATTGATTGTTTTGCATTGTACATACGAATCTACTCGGTTAAAAAATGATGCGTCCGTCGTATAATCGTCTTTTTTGTCTCCTCTCTCTCTCTCTCTCTTTCTTTCTTTGACGCAGTTTGTACCTGCTTAAACATTTACGAATCGCGTGCATGCGATTAGAGATTTTCATCGAAATTGTAAGTGCTCGCGCGTTTGAGTCATTATTAAGAAATGGTCAATATCATTTGTTTCTCGAGTCTTTGTAGAATCGATACTCGTCGATTGTTAATAAAATTCTGAAAAAGCCGTGCACGCGTAAAAAGCTTGGCTCTTGGTACATTTGTCATTCGAAAATATGAATAAAAGAATCGAAAGAAATATAACGAGAGGTGAGATTGATACGCATTCGAAAATACATGTATTTAAATATATACATATTTTCAGAAAAATGATTTTATTACGATAAAAAGACACAAAAGTAGTGACAAGGTATAGGAACCTTTCTACGTATATCCTTTTTCATGTACCTTCCTGGAAAAAACATTTTTTTTTCGTTAGCGTTTCGTTTTTTAATAGCGACAAGTGCATTCGAAATCGCAAACTCGAACGTTCTCGTAGTTTTGTATTCGCTACGATAGTTATAGTTCGTAGAATCGGAGAACCGCTAAATTGTTGTACATGGAAACTTATACAAGGACGGACTTATCGACTCCTTAACGTTAAATATTAATGCTAAGATTACTCGATTCGTTGATATTCACGGTGAGTCTTTTTTTCTTGTTAATAACGCGAGAATATATTTATATATATATATATATAGTAATAGATTATCTTAATAAGATAATTAAGATATTAATGAAATGATATTCTAAGTCGAGAAGACTATCACAGATACGTTCTCAGAGACTAATTAAAAAGTATTGTCTTAGTTGTCCATAGTATATCGCTTAATTATGGTAATCAGAACTCGTCGTGAAAACTTTTCTCGGTGTCGACCATTTTACTGCACAAAAAGAGATCGGTCTTGCTCAAAACCTCCGAGAGATTTAATTTCCCATCGAGATTTATATCCGAGAGGCTGATCAAATGTTGGGCCTCTTGAATCGCGTGCCTTGGATTCCGTGGATCAATATACATCTACAAAAAAGAATAAGAAGAAGAGAAAGTAAGAAGAGGGAAGAAATGCGATCGAGTAGATCGCAGTAGTAGTAGAGAGAAAAGACCAACCAAGAGTTCGGTACGATCTGCCTTTCCGTTTTTATTTCTATCGATGAGATAACGGAACTCCTTTCGCCTATCGGTGCTACCTCCGACCGTTTGATGCCGATCCTCGTTGAGTTCCAGGCCGACACCTTCGGACGGCAAATCCGAAAATTCATCCTCCGTCAATTGCTCGTCTCCGTCGCGATCTACGCGAATGAAAATAATAATAATCCTCGTCAGTCGTAACGATAGATCGAATGAAGCTTACCAAATTGGATTAGCAAATTGGATTAGCAAATTGGATTAGCAAATTGGATTACCAAATTTCTCAAAAAGATCTTCCACCATTTGCAAAAGTGCCCCGTGACTGCTCTCCGGATGAGTAAACGCCAAAAACTCGTCCAGGGTCAATTTTTCCGGATCGTTCCTCGCTGCGTCCGTCCATCTCGCCCTGTCTCTCATGATACTCTCCTTCAAGGTTCTTGACATCTCCTTATGCCTCTTGTCGTGCGACCTAACGTAACTCTCTGGGAAACCGTGCGATCGTAAAAAGTGCGCGTGATATTCTTCCCAGGAAACTTTGCCTAGACGAGAGATAACGTAGAAAAAAGGGAAGGATAAAGAAATAATGAAGTCTCGTCCAATCTCTTCCTTACCGTTTCTCGGATTATTGTCGATGGCAGTGAAGAGACCGACGTTCTCTTGTACAGCGCGACGAATGTGTTCCGTGATCTTAGTGTGAATCCATTTGGCCAGTTCTTGGATATCCAACAATTGATTTTCGTCTACGTCCGCCCTTCGAAAAATGTCCTCCAACAAACTTTTCGGATCCTCGCGATTCTCCATTTCCTCTACCTCCCTTATAGTCTCTTCGTCCCTTCGATCGAGCCCGACGTTCTCGTAACGATTTCGTACCTTCTTTTCGGTCGCCGTCTCCAGTTCAAGAAAGAGGCTCTCGATCGCGGAACCTTCCTTGTCTCCGTCATCGTGCTTCGAAATGGATCCCGAACTTCTCAGAGGTACGTTCTTCTTGTACCAGATGATTAAAAAAGAAACGTATAATACGAGTGGTACCAAAATGGTCCATCGCAAGAGCCTAAGCCATGACATTATTAGTTGGACGAGCTAAACGTTTTTTCGATGCGTCCCTTCGATATGTCTACTTGGAATGTCAATCCAATTCATTACGGTCGATCGCGGAACTCGATGCGCCTCGAAACACCGCAGAAAGGTCGATATTTGCTTCACTTATCTTTTCAAATAGAAACGATGTCACATACGGATTCACTGAGCGACGTAATTAAGGAGCCATTAATGGTGGCCAATTAACTTTGTTGTTTCTTTCAGTCGAAAATGGCACGCGAGCGTTCTCTGATGGAACGCATGGTACGACTTTAGGAAGGAGACTCCAGCGTACGGCAGCAGGCAGGTCGCTCGTATTGATCCACTTTCACTCCTTCTCCCTCTCCACGAGCGAGTTTTCGCAAACGTACCTTATGTCAGACGTACAGGTGCTTCTGCTCCTGCCCCTGCTCCTGCTCTTTCTTTTCTATGATGGATGATGAAATAATCAAGAAAATACTCTTGATCGTACATTTATTCAACAAACTAACGTACATCAACAAATCTTGACAGTTTCAAACTCGTTCATTAAATAAAATCATTAAGATAAAAGAAAAAATCCATCAATGGACAAGCAAAGTCTACCCTTTAATACTTGTAATTTTTGTTTTCCCTTAGTCCATTTGTTTGACATAAAAGTATGTAGTCTTAAAAACTGATCATGAAATTTCTATTTTTTTCGATATCAAATGTACAATTATACAAAGAGGGTAGGAGGAGGAAGCTTGCGCCTTACCGCTTTGTAAAATATTCAAACACGCTGCAATATAAATCACGTTCTCTTTTTCTCGCAGAAAGAATAAAACTTTTCAGCGAAAATAAAAAGAAAATGTAAGGAAATTTTATCGGTAGTTTTTTTTTCACGACGAACCTCAACGATGCAACGTCGACCATGCAATTTGAGTTTACACGAAAAAAAATGCATCCTGCTTGGCAAGACATTTTAAATAACACCGATGATAATAATAACTATAACAGAGTAATCATATGTAATAATAATAATAATAGCAATACAACGACGAAATTAGTCAGCGAAAAATATAATAATATTAAAGTAGCTGTCAAAAGCTGAAGAAACGATCGATCGACTTAAATCTATTCGTACAACCGTTTCGTTTGAAGATATAGTCTATTTGTTAGATGATACACTTATTTTTTAACGTTATCGCAAGAATTAATTAGATCTTTCGGGTTATAACGAGTTATAACTCGATAAATTGGTAAAATCTTGCGCGATACAGATCCAACGCAATCCAGCTGACTGTGTTTCGCGATCAAGAAAATCTCTATAAATAATATCTGTACACGCGTAAGATCGTAACGTATGCATTAAAGTTCTTAACGAGACAATCACTTTGGACTTTTTCGAGCGTTCGCTTTCTCGTCGTCGAGTTCCAGGCCAAAGTTTACAACCCCTTGAACGTTGTTCCTGTTCGCTCGTCTCTTCGTTCGAAAACGAATTATGGCTGCTACCGGGGGACTGAGAAGATCTTGATCGAGTTCGGCCGGATTTTGTAAGCCGGTTAGGAGACTGATCGCGAAACCCAGTACCAACGTCAGGATAAAACCGATAGCGCTGTACCAAAGATAGCTCGTCTATCCAAAGAAAAAAAGAAAGAAACGATGAAAGTTTGTCTCGGAACAAGAAAACTTTGTCTGCTTACCCTATAAATGGAAGAAATCTCGTAATATTCGTTTTCCTCCGTAAGACTCGTCGCTGCGATTGTCGGCTCGGCCGCCGTGTCGTTTAAGCAGAGACAGTCCTTTATCGAGAGAGCTTTATTCTCGAGATTAATGTGACCATTGATAATCGCTACTTGAGCTCCTAAACCGATCCACAGAATTATCAGGAGGCTGGTAATTGCCCCTAACATGGCCCCCTTGGCGTTAGCCCACGGTACGAACATGCCCAAAGAGAATAATCCCAGGGTAACTCCGCCCACCATACCATTGAACGACAAAGCCACCTAAAGATGATCGTACACCGATTGATCGTACATCGATTGATCGTGCATTCAAGACTTAGCTACCTGGAGAACGCTGCCGAGTTGTTCCACGACGAAGACGAGAGCGAAACTAAGGACGCCAAAAAATATACTGATCCATCTGGCGTAAATTGCTCCCTTGCGGCCGGGTAATTCCATCTTGAATAGTCCTTGCAGAACGTCTTCGCACGTGATCGCAGCCAAAGAGTTCAAAGCACTTGCGACCGTTCTAAATGCGTTAACAAATGTGTAATAATAACTTTGAGTGTTACCTATATATTATATGTCATTCGATTCGAATATGCTAACCCCAAAGATGCTGCAAAGATACCAGCGACGAAGAAACCGGGCATACCGCGAAGGCTTCCCAAAAAATTCATCACGTATAGGGGCAGTATTTGATCGGAGCTGCTTATGTAATGGGCCGAAAGCGGATCGCAGTCTTTGTAAACGCTATAAAGTACCATGCCCGTTAAAAAATTGATCGTATATATTATGATCATTCCGAAACTGGAAACCCACAAAGCCCTGAAAAGGCAATCGTATGAACAATCGTATGAACAATCGTATGAACAATCGTATGCGAAAGCGAATGAAACTTACGTTCTGGCTTGAGAGATGCTTGAAACGCTGAGATATTTTTGGACGGAAGCCTGATTACTGCAATACATGGTGGTCCAGTAGAAAGTACCCCCAACGACGACGCTCCAGAAGCTGTGTCGTACCGTTGGACTTGGATCCATATTGAAGACCTCTATCCTTCCGCTTATTCGATTGTCTTCCCAGACCAATGAAATTCCGCCTGCCCAAAAGATGCCTAAGCCGACTATGAGGAAGAGAGATCCTAGGAGAACGGCTGCTTGAAACGTGTCGGCCATTATGACCGCCTTCATACCACCCTAAATGCATAGCGTCCGAACATCTCTCTCTCTCTCTCTCTCTCTCTTTTTCTCTTTCTCTTTCTCTTTCTCTTTCTCTTTCTTTTTCTCTTTCTCTTTCTCTTTAATATCTATGAAAAATTATGAAATAAACCTTATACCAACCTGCGAGGCGTAAAATATGCAGACAAAATAGACTAGAGTAACAGCTATGTAAGTATTAAGGCCTGTGACTGTATAAAAAAAGAGAAAAGGAGAAAAAAGTATTAATACATATCATGGCGTGACTAGAAAAGAAAAAGCTATTATAGATTACAAGTGTTATAGAAAAATATAAAAGGAAAGTTACCGTGACTTAGAGCTAACGCCGGTGCGTAGACAGCAACGGACGTATAAAAAATCATTTGAAGCATGTATAATCCGCTTGCAAGTAATCTACAATGTCGATCGAAGCGTAAATTCAAGTACTCGTAGCTGGAGGTCAATCTGAGCTTCATATAAACTGGCAAATAGAGATAAGAAGTGATCGGTACCACTAAAATAAAAGCCAGGCACGTCATCCAAAACTGAGTACCCTAAAAACATGAAGAAGAAGAAGAAGAAGAATTTTCGATTGGTAGTAGGAAGGAAATTATTAAATGACTAAATTAGTAAATACCTATACCTGAGTGTACATCTCGGCAGGATTTCCAAGAAGTTCGATGGCCGTGATAAAACTCGCGGCTAGAGACATGGCCATAGGAAAGGTACCCATGGTGGAACCCCCGAGAAGAAAATCCTCGCTGGTTTCTTGTTTCTTCGCAAAGAAACCGTAGAAGGTGCCTATCATGCAGGAGATGAGTAGCATCGAGCAGAGTACCGCGTAATCGGCCCAGGAAAAGTAATGGAGTAAAAAGGGTCGATCTTCCTCGCAATTCTCCTCCTCTACGACTCGTCGTTGCTCCGCCGAGGAAGCCGACAGAAAGAAAAACAGCACGAACAGCCGTGGTCGCATTTTGTTTAATCTCTGTCGAACCAACCATTCGATATCACAAGCTTTTATTCCCTACTTCTCTACTTCTCTACTTCTTTATTTTCATTTGACATTAGAGCGTACCGCCTACGTTGAAAAACCTTAACTTTGAGTTCCTAATTACGCGTCATCGATCAAATAATAATTAATTAACGCGATTCATCATAACTCGAATCGTTAGAAGGCATCCGAGCTGACGCATTCCGAAAGAAGATTCTTTTACGAAATGCACTTTGCATACCGGTTACAGGGATTACTCCGAGTATTAGATTCGTCAGCTTCATTTAAAGACCTTTATTTGCATGCGCGTTACTAGGTCGAACCATAAAAGCAAATAATAATTCAAAGTAATTTGGATTATCGGAAAACGATGAACGATCTTTATTGCGTCAATAAAGAAAAGGCTAATAGAAACGGATAGGTCTATCGGGAATCGAACGCGTAAATTGGCGGTAGATCTTTTAGACGCGTCTCAATTGATCCTTATACTTGACATCGGTCAGCCTTGATCTTGTCACGATTTAATCAACGGCAATTCGATCGATTCTGATTTACGTAATTATCGAACAAATGGGAAACGCATTTCTACATGTTTCTACATATTTTCCAAAGAGAAATCATTATTATGCACCGTTCGGCCTTGTTAGGAGAACAAAATCTTGATCATCGCGATTAATCGTTTAACGAGCCGAGCTAAAACCAGTTATTCTCTCCTCTCTTTTCAACAATTAATCCACGATCTATGCTAATATTCATTCGTTGTTTTGCATTTCGCAAGATGCAACCTCGATAACCGACTTAATAATATTAATAATAAAGGTAAATCTGACGTACCTTTTGCCTGTCAAGAAGAAGGAGCAACGAATCAGCTCCAAATTCGTCGATTCAGTTTACGCGAGGATAAACGCGGAAGGATTTGAATCGCGCGTGCCGAGTAAAAACGTACGAAATTGCAATTGTATGATCTTGCTCGTTTTCCTGACGTAACGCATATATGTATACGAAATAGGAACTTTCGGTCAAAATTTGTAACTTTAATTTTTGTCAACGAAACGATTAATGATGGCGCATTCTAACGCTTTGGTTAAAACAACGAAGGATATTCTAATCTCCTAGGGATAGATCGGACGTTCATAATTTAGCGAGAAGTAAAGGAAGAAGGAAAAAGGAATAAACCGCGAAACGCGTTCGGAGTCGCGGGTGTCGAGCGGATTAAACTGAGAACGGTTTTAAGACTGGTCGTTTTAATTGTCATGTGAGCGCCTTTATACGTTGCATCCCCTTCTACCCATATAAAGTATGTGTTTGTGTGTGTGCAGCATCGATAGTATATCGTAACGACGCTCGTAAATAATAATTATTACGACTCTTCCGTGACAAGTAGCGATGAAAGAAGCCGGATTTGACGATTTTCAGAATAGTAAACGTAGCTAACAATAAGTTTAACTCTCTTCCCACTTGGTTACGCGCTTCCCTCTCTGTGTCTCGTGTCGATCGGACATAGGAAAGAAATAGAAGCGATAGCGACCCTAATGACGCAATCTAATACCACTTACTTTTTACTTTATTTTCATATTTCCAATGAAAATCCTGACACCGAATTCGTTAAATTGTTCGATTCGTTGGATAATACTCGTCCGTCACATAAGGCTCGCGTAATAATCGGTTAATGATATAAACTAAAAGACGTATACAGAGAGAGGGAGTGGTGCATACATAGACGACGCGTAATTCAATGCGTAATTCGATGCACGTGTTTGCGTCATATCATTTAGATTTTAACGCGCTACGTACCCAACATCGTCGGATCGTCTTCGTGGCGATATGTTGATACAGGTAAACAGCGTTTGCGTAAACAGACCTATCCTAAATCTCGGGAACAATCGTATAAGAGGAGGCATTTGTCGTCTTCGAAGAAAGGCAAACGTGCTTTTCAAATTTCAACATTTAAAAGGAACACTCGCAAAGGGTTGCGTCAGGGTTGCACATTTTGCACATTCGTTGCGCCGAGCAACAATTCAATTTATAACTTTTGTTCTTTTTCGTGTAGAGGCTGATATCAACTTAGATGCTCTAAAGTTCAATAGAGAAGCGCGATGTAACTGATAAAAATCCGAACGAAGCGAAGAGTAATCGAGTAACAAATTAAGCGATTACGATAAACGTCGAGCTTTCAAATTTAATTTCACATTGATTTTTGTATCGAATCGATTTAGGAAGGACCAAACGAACTCACCCCTTTTTCGAAAAGAGTAAGAATATCTACTATGGAACTCTTGTACGTTGACGACTCGCAAAAATAAACGCATTCGCGAAAAACTCTTATAGAATATATCTATTCGATATTTCAAAAGACGTTGAAAAAAAATATTTTTCTCGCTCGAGAAAATATATTTACATTCTCGGCAATGATCAATAGATAGAGGAGTAAGATTGCGAGAGCAAACAGGACTAACGACGATCGTCTAAAAGCACAACAAACAGAGTGAAGGATCCTGTCAGATAGATAAAGAGAGAGAGAGAGAGAGAGAAAAAGAGAGAGAGGCAAGATTTCTTTTCAATGTTAACGTCGTCTTGTCGTCGTAATGAAATTAAGCGCGAACGATGAAGATAAATTTTCGATTGACGAATCGAAATTGTCATAGCCAGGAGGGAAGGGCCAGAGAAGATAAGAAAAGAAGATACAGGCATTAAGGTAAAATCACCTCGACGACTAAGATAAAAGACTCAGACGAAGACGAAGAAATATGCGACTCGGATGCGGTAACGTCTTAATTAATTAATTGCTTGCTCAGCTAACGAATATGGTCCGTCCTACGAATGGAAAATATGTCCGAGTGTCGCTGTCATTCTTGACCATTGTCTTCCAGTGGAAAAATAATTAAAAAGGGCTCTGGCCCGATCGGACTGCGGCAGCTTGTATAAATTGAAACTGGTTTCAACCGACCGGCGGTGGTTCGATCCAGTGACAAGGCGATGAATCGGATCGGCACCACCCATCATTCTTGACAACATTTTAGGACTAACATATTTTCTCTTGTCCAATTTTATCTAGAAAAAAGCATCTTCTTTTTAAGGATAGGATTAATAGTATAACAATTATGCAAGTTTTGATCACGTAAAATTGATTTCATTTTAAAATCAACGTTCTCTCATACAATTTTCACATTCGATTAGATTTTGTCAAAAATATAACTGTTATAGTAATAGTCTCACATTAGATGATACAATATTACACATTATATTATATTCAATTGTATAAATAAAAAGTATATGTGAAATATTTTCATACTTATTTGGCGCGCATATTGGACTCAAATTTTGATAGGCTTCGCGATAAAAAATCGCTTACATAGCATGCCTATATATATACTGTTTTTGCATACTGGTCTTATTTTTAATCAAAAAAAAAAACTACAATAAAATGATGTATAAATTTAAGTAAATTGGCAGTGTAATGACGATTAATGGAAGACAAGTATATAGATTTAATGAAATATATTCGAGCTAATACTATACGAATTAAATTGTTCTAAATGCCATTAAAAGGCGAAAAAATGCAAAGACGCTATAAAATAAAAACTTCGAGATATAGTCAGCTGTGTCATTAAGAAATGAGAGAATAAAACCATATTTAAGGATCATAATCGTAATAAAGGAATACTAACTCGTTTCTAAATAACCCTGAGAATATTAATGTTGTATGTTTTAATTCCAGTATCTCTAGACGTGACATATCTGATATTATATCTCGCGATATGTGACCCTATATAAAGTATATAAAACTTAATAGTTTTAAATACTTGTACTAATTAGTTCCCCTTCATCAACCGATTCAGCATTAAATATATATTTTCCTTGTAATTTCTTATTCGAATCTGCCAACTCGCTGCGTTCGAAATGAAGAGATCGTTTATTGCTTAAGCGTTTCCCGATTATTGGAAAAAGCAAATTAGGATCTAACTCTTTCTGAGTTTGCCTAGATATGCATCGAATTATATTACTAACTAATAAACCGACGATAAAAGTAATAAGGAACCCAAGTGGTGCATACCACATATATGATATACGATATAAATAAAAATAGTGATTATCGTCAATTTTTCTGAAACAAATGTAAACAAAATATTTTATTTCAAGAGTTACCACTTTTCATAATATATATTATAATGCTAATTAAAAAATATTACTCACGGAGAAGATAATTCCATCGAACTTCTAAACGCACTTAATGTTATATTGTTTGTTGAATTTACATCACAGCCATTCGTAAATAATGGTAATTTAGTAGGAATGGGTCTAGGTTGTCCATAAGCAATCCATAAGAGAAAGACAAGGGATAGTATTGTTCCTGTTATAGCTCCCGATTCTATAGCGGATTCAGTAGTCATTCCTAATGTAAAAATTCCCAAGAGTGGGCCTCCAACAATGCCAAATATTGTCAATCCTGCCTAGGACGCGCGACAGTGATTTATAATACTTATCGATAAAAAGAACCAACTGTGTAAATCTATATGATTTATCCAATAAAAATAACATACTTGCAAAACGCCTCCTAAAAGTTCAGCAAGAAAAGCCAAAGCGATAGAGATTAATCCATACGCGAATGCAATAATTTTTCCAACAGTGGCTGCACTTGTAGGACTTAATTCTTTACGAGTACAACGATTATATACAGGTTTGACATAATCTTCTAACGTAACAGCTGCCAAAGAATTTAGAGCTGCAGAAATTGTACTAAGGCCAGCACTGAAAATACCTTTTAAAAGATAATTACACGCGAGTACAAACGTATCGATTAATTCATATTAATTAATTTCACTACTTTTGTTGTATTACCAATTATATTTACCTGCTATGAAAAGACCTGGCAATCCAGGTAAATAATACATAGTATCCATTACATATAGTGGCATTAACATATCCATAGTAGAGATTCTCCCCTCTGTTAAAGGATCGCACGCAAAATATTTACTGTACATGGATAGTCCAGAAAAACATGTTGACACAGAAAGAAATATTAAAATAGGCAGAGACAGCCACAGCGATAGTTGGGCTGATTTTAAGCTCTTAACGGTTAGCATACGTTGTACTTGAACTTGATTTACTCCGTACAAGGACAAAAATGTAACCAAACCGCCAAAAATGAGAGACCACCAAGTATGTCGTTCCGTTGGATATATAGAAATGCTAAATAAAATATTGGTAAAAGTATTTAATAATATTAATTAAATATATCAAATGATAAATATAATTATTAATGAATGTTATAAACTGCGCAGTACTTGTCAAATTCTATCCGCTGTCCAATCACCGCAATATCCCAAATTTTCCCTAAGCTTCCTATTTCGTAAGAGGCTATAATAATAATAATAATTACAGAAGCAAACATAAGTAAGCTCTGAAATACATCTGTTATTAAGACAGCCTTAATGCCTCCTATACTGGAATAAAAACTGCAAGCTAATCCAATTATAATTATACTTCCAGTTTTAGAAATTCCTGTAGTCGCTTCCAAAGCTAAGGAAGGCGCATAAAGTACAACTCCGGAATATAAAAGCAGCTGTACCCAGTACACAAAACTAGCCATCATTCTAGTTTTAATCCCAAAGCGCTTCTCCAAGTACTAAAAGTTGTTCATTTTTAAGATATTCATTACATGAAGTTTCATTCATAATAGTTACCTCATAAGCGCTTGTTGCTTGAAGCTTAAAGAATACTGGTAAAAATCCATAGCAAACTATAGGTGTACCTATTACGTATGATAAATTTATAATTACAAATTGTGTTCCATAGTAATAATTTTCAGCCGATACGCCGAGCAAAGTGATAGCCGACATGAATGAAACCACTAGAGCGATTGAAACAGGAATAATGCTCATCGATTGGCTTGCATTAAAATACTCCTATGAATGAAAATATTTTCATTTCATTTTATTTCAATCCAATAAATATAAATAAATTTGGATAATTTTTAATAAAGATATTTTGTATTACCTCTACAGTTTTTTGCCGGCCACCACTGAATCTATAATAAATACCTATACCGATACTTATGCAAAGCATGAGAAATATAACTGCATAATCGATCCATCCTAATGTTGATGTTTCTACCATACTTAATATCTGTAAAATACAATTACAGGTGTAATCTTACATGGAAGTAATTTGTTTATTAATTAATCAATTTTATTCATTCCATGATGTTGAAATACAAAGAAATTTTACAAATGAATCTTATCATATACTTTCACCTGTATTTTGAAACATTTTATTAGTCTGCTAAATATAAGATTTGCAGTAAGATAAAATGAGATGTCAGATAATTAACAAGACAATCTTATTTTATCTAATTGACACTGGTAACAAAGATAAAAAGTACAAAATAATAGATTTTCTAACATAATTAATTTATTGAAAGAAGTATGATGAGTTTATTAAAATGGATAGACTATCGTCTAGCTATTATTTTTTGTGTTTAAAATGAGGCTCTTATATCTTTCGTGTCATCTATACTGACCTAGTATAAATTTATTATAAATACCACATATAACGTGAGTCAAACTTGTTATCACATAAGAAAGAAAATACGCAAAAAATAACGAAATTATTCGTTTATTCGTTAATAACGTCGCACACAATATAATTACGTTCAAATAGGAAAAATAACACGAGTCTTCATACGATAAAACTAAACTCGCACATTCAGAGATAGAGTTAGGCGCGTACTAACGCACGTGTTCAGCTTTTAACGCATTTATAGAGTGCGGATTTTATTCATGTATTTGCGTAATGCCGTTCGCAGATGCGCGCTGCTCTTCCTCTATTATCGATATAAAGCCATGTTCACACCGAATAAATCTTTATTCGAAATCGGTAATTTCTTTATTCGTCGTTATTTCAACAGTGAATAACGAGAGAAAATGTTGTAGCAATTTTTTCTTGATGTAGCCTTCTCGTATAAAGGTACGTTTACAACAATTCCAAAATATAATATAATTTGTATTCGTAATGTGAATTATCCTTCAAATAAAGGAACTTTTCAGTTTGGCTATATACATTATGTTCTTCCAACAAACAATGTTAAAGATAAGATAATGCTAATTCTTTTTTTTAATTAATTTACATAAGGATTATATTTTATATTTCATGTTTAATATCTACCCACATATTATATAGACAACCAATATCGATATTTTAATATTCTATTTTAAAAAAGGCGCGTAAGATTTGATTTGAACTACTCCCCGTAGATATCGAGATATTTTAGTATCACGGTTTTAAATGGCGGACTACGGTAAAAAGTGTGACGAAGATTGTTCTTTTGATTACGGCGACGACAAAAACAAGGGCGTGTGTCTTATTAAAGAAGAGTAAGTTTTTTTATTATTATCTACATTTGTAATATAAATTATGAAATCGTTATATATCTATTTGCACGCTAGAATCATAACCTCAAAATCAAACATTAGGATTATGCCTCGTACATTTCTTGATAGTTTTGCATCACGTTACAAAGTTGTAAACATTTAGATTAACCTCTTTTGCAAGATTAAAGAAATATTCATTTATTGCAGATTCATAATCGAAGATAGAATAAGATTGCAAAATGAGGAGTGCCTTGTCGGATCAAACAAGCGGAGCGCGGAGGAAAGTATCAACGCGAACGAGGAGGAACCAACGTCTCATGATTTTTCATCGAAAAAATTAAAATCCGAAGAAAAGAAGGAAAAGCTTCGAGGTCAGAATAAAGCCAGGCCACCACCGTTCAAAACCTTGCGCGAAACAAGTCTGTGCCCATGGATAGCGGATCAGGCGGTAGGGGAACCTGAGAAAAAATGTGAGATTAAACATTGTTCCTTTCTACACGATCGAAAAGAATATCTGCAATTAAAGCCAAGCGATATTAGCGAGGAGTGTTATATTTTCAATTTAATGGGTAGATGTCCTAGAGGTGCCGCATGCAGGATGGGTACTAATCATCTGACCATGGATGGTTACAACATAGTAAACGCAGAAAAATTCGAAGAATTTAATAAGAAACCTGCTTCGACGCAAAATCAATTATCCAAGGTACTCCAAAATAAGCTTAGGAAGCATAAATATAATTTTTCGAAAGCCGAAGCAATAGTTAAAAGAAACAGTTCATCCGCCAAGAAGATATCTACCGAAAGTCAAAAGTTGAAAGATTCCGTTGAAGAAACGTCTCGATTGGAATGTTCAAAAGTAAAAAAAGACGGGGAAGAATTTGAGAAAGATAATATATCGAATGAGATTTGTGAGAAAAAAGAGTCAAGGATCGGACCCGTAGAGGACTACGATTTGATTAAAATTCGAGCTTCGGAAAAGAAAAAGATCGATTGGAAGAATAAAATAATGTTAAGTCCTTTAACGACCGTGGGTAATCTTCCATTTCGAAGAATTTGCAAAAGTTACGGCGCCGATATCACTTGCGGAGAAATGGCATTAGCTCCTAAAATACTGAAAGGAGCGCACGAGGAATGGGCGTTGGTAAAACGACACGAAAGCGAAGACATTTTTGGCGTACAATTGTGTGGTAATAATCCTGGAGTATTGACAAGATGTGCTCAATTATTGAACGAAGAAATTAATATAGATTTCATAGATTTGAACTTAGGATGTCCTATCGATTTAATTTACAGACAAGGTGGTGGAAGTGGTATGCTCAATAGATTAAACGTATTAGAAACGGTTATAAAATCTGTTAGTCAAGTTGTGGAAATACCTTTAACGGTAAAAACTAGAACAGGGGTTTACATAGATAAACCTATCGCGCATAATCTAATGCCAAAGTTTCGAGATTGGGGCGTATCCATGATTACCGTGAGTAATTTTCCTTCATTTTGATTTAATCAAAAGTATTGATAATTAAAAAAAGTATTTATTCAATAGTAAATGAATAACGATTGCATTTTGAACAGGTTCACGGAAGATCTCGCGAACGAAGGTACACCAAACTCGCAGATTGGAATTATATAGAAAAATGTGCACAGGCAGCAAAGCCTGTACCTGTATTTGGGAACGGAGATATTCTTTCGTACGATGATTATCAAAGAGCACTAAACACGTACACTTCCGTACAAGGGGTGACTATAGGAAGAGGAGCATTAGTAAAACCATGGATTTTTACCGAAATGAAAGAGAAAAAGTTGATAGATGTGAGAAGTACAGAAAGATTTGAGATATTAAAGAAATACGTTAATTATGGTCTCGAACATTGGGGATCCGATACGCGAGGAGTTGAAACAACAAGAAGATTTATGCTAGAATGGATCTCCTTCTTACACAGGCAAGTAATCTTACTTGGAAGTTGACGATAATAAGGTAGTACAAACGTATTGTTACATGTAGCATATTTTATCTAGGTATGTACCTGTTGGATTATTGGAAAGACCACCGCAGAGAATCAACGAGAGACCACCATTTTACAAAGGTCGAGACGAAATGGAAACGCTTATGGCAAGTTCTAATTGTACGGATTGGGTAAAGATATCGTAAGTTCGTTTTCACAATAAATACATACGCAATGCGCTTGATAGGATAATCGATGGATATCGTGTCATGTTTGGTCTTTTTATTTTAGAGAAATGTTACTTGGAAAAGTACCCGACGGATTCCATTTCTTACCTAAGCATAAAGCAAATTCATGGGAGTAATAGGAGAATTATGTCTTTATTTTGTTTCTCCTCGCGAGAATTTGAAAAATAAATCTTAACCGTGAACAAAACAACTTTGATCTGAAGAAATTTTATTCAATGCGTTATAATTGGCGCTACATTTTCCATCGTCGATGAAAATTAATAATGAGCAGCGATATCACCGAGTAGAGAGACCGGCCACATGCAGTCGCAACCACCAGCAATTTCTTTGGTGAAAGGTTCCCAACAATCGCTGTCCCAGGCGCGTCTGACTAAGAAGAGGGTCCTACTCCTTTGTACGCAATGAAAGCCAGGATGTGCACATTTCTGAAACACGTATGCAAGCGTATAGGCAATTGAACGATATTCGATATCGAACACAACGCCGAGATAAGTTTAAATGCATTAAATGCAACCTGTTTGGATGATCGCGTTGTTCGTTCGGATGCTCGATCGAGAAGCGAGTAACTCTTGCAGTAGACTTCGTGATAATGAGGCGGTTGATATTCGTAATTTTCATCGTTGAACTCTACTCTTCTGGTCACGGTTTCGCAGAGGTTTCGATATTCCTAAAGACAAAGAGTAAGTCAAAGGAAAAAAAAAAAAGTAAAAAGAGTCTATAAGAGTTTATAAGAAAATTACAGGCATTAAATTTCTATTCTGTCGGTCGAGTTCTCCAAAGTTTTTTGGTCTTTCGAATTCTTCATTGTTGTATTCTTCCGGTAGATAAGAAAGGTCTCGTAAAATGGGAAGGTTGTTGCGCAAGTTGCTCTCGAAGATCTTGGTAAAATTGAGCTTCTCGTAAAGTGCTGTAGAATCGTGTGCGAGCACGAGCAATTCGGCGAGCTGTTGGAAAAAGCGAAATTGTAAAATTAAAATCGAAGTTTCGTGTCGGTCGGCTGGGACGGATCTGACTTTGTTCTATAAAACTCTATGAAACGTCGTCATCGTTCGCGCATGGGGAGGGTAGGGAGTCGTTTTATCGAGTGGGAGCGAAGCTGGTGTGAATCATCTATCCGATATTGCGCCTTAAGCGAAAGAACGAAATCGAAAGCGATATTAGAGAAAATATTTCCTAACTAAAGTCGAACGATAATCGCTTATTTGTTTGTTTTTCTATCGTTTAATATATTGTATAAAGGCAGGAACTCAAGCGAAGATTGTTTTCGAAATGACGTCTTCTCGGCGATGAACGTTAATCGGTTTCTGAAAATCAGACTTGGCAGTCGACAGACAAGGTCAGCCCTGATTGAGTCAACGTGCCCCATGTCGTACGATATAAATTATTGTTCCCCGCGACTCTCGCTTAATTCGCGCATTGGCTTCGGACCGACGACGAAACGATCTCTATTGACGAGACAAGTAAAAGGTTTTCTTTCGTTGTTGGTGTCATTTCTGTGGGGCCTGTTTTCGAAGAGCGCATAGGAGCGGTGCGGTGCGCATTCGCCGCGAGAAGCGCACTCCTCGGTCCGTGGCAAGAAGGTACTTATTCAATTGAGAAGTGCGCTCCCGTCTGACATAGTTCAGTCGACGACGAACTTACATCTACTTCGGAATTTGCATCTGTTCGACCCGTCGCAGTAGTTCGGTATTTCGCGTCTTAGCATAAGCAGTTGGTTCTCTGATCAAACGATTAAACGGAATTTAAGGTGGCCTTCCGCCGTCGTTATTGATATCGATGACGATGCCATGGCAACCGATCTTTGCGCAAACGGAACTTTAAAATCGACACCCGTCAGGTGAGATGCACGAAATATTTACACCTATGTATTTTACCAACTACGATTATACGATCGATCCAATATCAAGCGCGAACACAACCTTTTTTCGTTAGCAGCGATGATTTTCATGACAGTGAAACGGACGGCTTAATGGTCATTATTCCTGCCCGAGTTAATAACCAATTGACCCTCGACCGCCTGACCAGAGGTTTCATTGACGAAGAGCGCCATTAGACAAAGTCGAAGCATCGTGCCAATGCTCCAAATTTGCTCCTTTTCTTTATTTTCATTTCCTTCACCCTTCTGCAAGTTCCATTCGTTCCGGTATAAAAGGTGCTCAAATTCATTATCCTAGTCGTTAAGATGAAATAAAAAAAGACACTGTCTAACTCTCGTAGCCAAGCTTTTCTCAAACTCGTTTAAAGTTTGCCGAAAATCCCTTCTTTTTCGTTCCTCGATATACGGTAATAGATTAGTAGAATGAGTAAATTGGAACGGTACGACCACGGGACGATGTCTAGTTATTCCATTTAGAACAATTGCGGATCGTAGGAAAATACACACGTGGACGTGTTTGTTCAAATGTACTCATAAATGTGCTCGTTGATGATCGCACGTATGATCGATCAATGACTAATAGTTATGCATTTAACTCTCGCGGGTGCGTATGAAAATAAGAAGAAGAAGAAGAACAAATACGCCACGACTTATATTTTCCAAGTGGTAATAAATTGACAAGAGCATTTGGATAAATTTCATTGCATTTAATGAAATAGAATAGTGTACATAGATAGTGTACGAGAGGCGTACGTCAAATTTCGTGGGACGGAATGATTTTCTCTCGTCGAGGCTCGAAAATTAGAGTCTCTGACGGAACACGAACGTGGGAGGAAAACGGCGCCGGTAAGGAAATTAAGTGAAAATCGTCATCCTGGCCTGCAAATGAAATATTTAACCTAAATACTTGGTTACGCGAAAGAGAAACCAAAGGAGAACTCTTTCGATTTTTCTAAGAATGCGACGGTCTCGAAATCGGTCTTACTGTTTGATAATATACTTAGAGCATAATATAATGAGAAAAGGAGAAGTAGAGAGGCGAATTTATACGCGTTAATCGCATTTTTAAAC
This sequence comes from Polistes canadensis, assembly GCF_001313835.1. NCBI lineage: Eukaryota > Metazoa > Arthropoda > Insecta > Hymenoptera > Vespidae > Polistes > Polistes canadensis. The sequence goes on along the minus strand of NW_014569702.1, from coordinate 205,572 downwards.
ATTGAAAGATATTTTAACGCGCTCGTTTCGTTCGAAAAATTCTAGATTTCTTGTCGTAAATGATATAAAAAAAATGCAAAGAGGTTACTAGCCGATCGGTGAAAAACGTACAACGACGGACCATTGACTCGAAAGAAGGGACGGTAAATTCGCGATAAGATTATTTTTAGCCAACGTTAGAGGGCTTACCCCTTGGCGGTGGCTAAAAATAGTCCGTAAGGCCAATCCAGCTCCAATTATTCCATTTAGGTATTTAGGTGACAATCGACCGACCGCCAATTTAGAAATATTCCACACGCTCGCAAGCGGGGATTTTACGTGGCTTCCTTCGTGGCCCTAGGATTGCATTAATAAGACGCCATAAGACGTTATTACTACAATCCTAGGATCCTCGATTTGTCATTATCGAAAACTTTTTTAGCAATTAATTCTTTCGAAATGATCCAAGTTGAAAGATAAACGTTAACGACATTTGAACGACGTTGAAACTGCGTTGAAATGACTTAATTATAAAAATATTAAAAATCAAAATCGAAGAGAATTGGTAAACGCCTTGCGAGCTGCTACCCGCCTAACGAGCACGCACGTCCGTTTGCAGCGTCGTAGATAACATTATGAGGCAACGCAAGTCCGGTGCACTGGATGCCACGGCGCCGATATCGCCGGAGGAGGAGCAGCTCAAATTTCAAGATAACAGATTCCTCACGACTTTGGTACTCGGCAGGAGTAGGTGAGTACACGGTGTTTCTCATACTCCTTTTTACTTTGCTTACTTTTATTCTATTCAAACGAACCTTATCTCGTTGCGTAAGAAAGGAAAAAAAAAGAAATAACTAAAAATGATATAAAACTATTCGTTATATTCGAAGAGGCTTTAAGTAAGAGCCATAGCTTTAAAGTTCGGGAAGTCTATGAGCCTTAACGAGCTAAACGAATCGTTCGTAAACTCGTCACGCGATCTCGTTCCCATCGTTTTCGACGAAGAGGGCGAAGAGGGGAGGACCGATTCTATCTCTCTCTCTCTCTCTCTCTCTCTCTCGCTCTCTTTAACTCTCCTTTGCTTTCCTGACAGCATTGAAATCATCAAAAATAAGTCATTTAACGAAAGAACAGTTGTGTAATCGGAAAAAGATCGCTCGCGAGAAATTCATTAGCGCTTCGCAAGAAACATCGTGCCTGCTTCTATTTCGGTGTTGTTGCTTTACTTAGAAACGTGCTTCTTGCACTCCTAAAATATGTTTACGCGAACCTTCCTGATTAGAGATGATTAGAGAAAACAGTCAAACAACTTACTAAAAATAGTTTTCCGTACATCCTCGGCATCTCGTGGAGTATATAAATCAAGATGGTAACCGTAGTAGTTGCAAACCTTTTGTAAAATCAAGGTAAAAGTTGTGCAGATTATATACCAGAGAAGATATCGTTTCGAGAGGGAAAATCATACCTATTTGCGTTAGAGAGGAGATGCTAAAGGTTAAAATAAAATTCCTGTACAAATAGAGAGAAAATCAGAGATAACGTTGCGGTGGCATCTGACGCGTCGAACGTTTATATCCGCGGATCGATTGACATTAATTAAATCGGTAGGATTGCGACTGGACGATTTACAGGAGATTTGCGAAAGGCGAAACGAACATAGATATCTGTGTCGCTATCGACACCGATATCGTTCATAAATCCAACTCGTTGAGGTCCAGTCGAGCGTCATTTTTCAATATTTTTTCAAGCCACCTACACGCTTGGGTTACGTCTTACAACGTGCTCGAAAGGAAGACTCGGATGGGGACGGTGGCTAGCAAAAAGGAAGAGACGAATAGCGAGAGTCGGAGAGTAATTAAGTTTGAACGTTCGAGCCTTGAGACTTTGTAATTAGTTCTAGGAAGTTAATTCAACCAAGAGACGAAACAATTTCACTTTGAGTAACGCGTTTCAAGATTATCAAACCGATTAATTTCTTGACTTTTATTTCAAATTTCCCGCTTCGACGCTCGAGGTTGCATCGCGATCGATTAGAACGGAGGTATCGATCCTCTAAGGTTCCTCCGTATTATAATATATATAATATAGTTCGAAGGAGTATTTTTGCAATTACTTTTTTTCTACATTTTTCTGCAAAAAATTACGCGATATCGATTAACATAATAATAACGTAACGTCCATCGAAATTGTAATCGCTCGTCGTATCTTATCGACCTAACCCCAATTTTATTCTCTCCCTCTCTCTCTCTCTCTTTTTGTGTATTTTGCGTTCTTACTCTTCTATTCTATTTATTTCGTATTTTATCTCTTTCTTGTCGTAATAGTCGTAGGCGTGGGTACTCCCATTTAGTTGAAATCATTTTCGCTCGTACAATTAGTACGATAGGAATTACGGATTAAAGGGTCTGCTGACGAATCTTCACCATTTGTTTATATCTCATATTCTCAATTATATATATCAGGAAGTAATTATAGATTTATTTGTTCTTGTTTTTTTCTCATATTCAAAACATGTACATACGATTTTGAAGGCAAAACGATTAACGATTGCACTTCGTGACCAATAGCGCGCTGTCAAAATAAACGGTGCACTGTGTCATAGCCAATAACATGGGGCCAAGAATAGTGGCGGGATTCTTGATAAAGTTTGACAGACGGAGTAGGATTATTAGTCGTACGACGCAAAGAGTTTTACCGAAAGAACGAATGCGCACTAGTATTCGATCGAACGCGCCAGACTGCGGTACTTGAGTCTGATAAATATCTTCTTGTAAAACAAGAATACGAAAAAAAGGAAAGGGAGAGAGAGAGAAAGAGAGAAAGAGAGAGAGAAACAGAATCGATTCGTGCGTAAGTTGGAACATCTTGTTTTTATTCGAATCGAAAGTTGCTCTAATGTTTCGTTCCCCTTCGTTATTTGAGAATCCTTTAACAACGTTTTATTAAAATGATCAATTAAAAAGAAATTCTTTTGAAACGGTTACAAGGCGTAATCATATATGATTTGATTGATCCCGAATAAATGATACGCAACCGTTTGTTTGCGTGTACAATTAATTTAGGCATACGCGCTGACACCGTCGATGATTCGGTTCCCTGAAAAATCTCAATCGTTTCAATGAATCGAAACGAGTTTAGTGTAGGGCGCATTTGTTTCTCGCAATTACGCGTAATTGCTGCTCGATAAATGTTTTTTTCTACGCGCTTTTCTTTGCTAAAAACAAAATGTTATCGTAAAAGGATATAAGAACTAATATGTATTTAGGGAAAATAAATCTAAGAGAAGAATTTCAGGGAATATATTAATGGGACATTTGTAATGAAGTCTTTATTCGATAAACGACGAAGCAATCGTAAGCCTTATCTTCCTAAAAGCATAAAAGACAACATTTGTTCGGTTTCAACGCATAAAGATAATCTGTTTGAATCCTTTATCTTTGCATACATGATTGCGCAAACGATATCAGAGCGCGAATGAACATTTTCAACAGGAAAATCTCGCCGGACGTCCTGCCGTCCTGTCCCTCTGGAATATTTCGACAAAGATCCCTTCATTCGACGACTCCTACTAAATTATCCACGTCGACCAGCGAAGAAGAGTCGCAGGCAACGGACTCGCAACGAGTCCTTTCGACCGTCTTATCGAGCGTTCTTTTCAACAACAATAACAACAATAACAACAACAACAACAACAACAATAGGAAGAAAAGTAGTGGTAGTAGTAGTATCGTCAGCGGTGGGTTCAGAGCTCAGGCGGCGGCGCGTGCCACTCGGGTCAGTGGTGGTGGAAAACTCGCAGCCGAAAGCGGAGGCGGCGCCTCGTTATTCCATAGGGGCGCCAGAGCTGCCAGCAAGCACGCGCGCCTTGGCACGGCACTGGCTAACAAAATGGCGTCTGCGAGCTCAACCGCGGTCGTGCAAGGCTGGCCGAACACCAAGGACGACTACGAGCTCAAAGAGGTTATCGGTGAGTAACTACCACGTCGTGATTTACCATTCCCCTCCGCTATCCCTTTGTCCTTCTACAAATCTTACGATCGAACCACTGTCGTCCAAAGAAATCTTTCACAATTCGAGCCGGTCGCCTGTGAATTTCTGCTCTCTCTCCCGCTCCTCCCCTTCACTCCGTCTCTTTTCCATCGACAATTTTATCATCCTTCCAAAATTTCGCTAAATGACTGAAACAACAACGGGACTGACATAAATGCTCGAGGGTATTTAACAACACTCGATCAACGTGTTCCTGTTATTTTCTACAAATTTTCTCTGTCTTCTCTGGAACGCCATTCTCCAAAAGTGAGATCCTCACCGGCTCCTCCGTGATAACAAATTCTTCTTCTTCCTTTTCAGCTCAGTCTCTTTTTCTTTGGTGCATCGTGTACGTAAAACATCTCTCTCTCTCTTTTTCCTTCTGTGATTCCATCTTTTAGCTATGCTCGTAATCTCGTGGTTGTCTCTCTTTCCTTGTACTTCTTCCTTTTTTGTGAATATTGTACTGTACTGCTCTATATGCTATATATGCTATATCTATATATATCTATATATATCTATATATAT